>NW_025251821.1:0-2081 GCF_018294505.1 Triticum aestivum | reverse complement strand
ATTGGAGCGCCCTGTCCGTGGACGACGACAAGCTGAAGATCGCCACCACCCGGATCTTGCGTCTCAGGCTTGCCGGGCTGCCTGTAGGCGCTGTCGGCGCAGATTTCCTTCGCCGCCGCATCGCCCCTCTGCAGGCGAGGGGGAGATTCACCTGGGAATTTGGAGGCCCGGCAGATATCATGAGGCTGCGCCCGGGCCTCAATTTCAATTTCACCGTCCTAGAGTTGGATGGGATACTCAAGGAGATATTCAAGCACGACCCACAGCATCCCGAGTGGTTCAGGTTGCCGGCAGGCGTCGTTCCTCTGTGCAACAACTCCTCGCGCGACCGCATCTGCGCGATGATGCCGTTGTGCGATTCGCACGGGATCATTCCAACTTGGCAGGAACCTACCGACGATGTCGTGCAGCAGTTCTTTGACGGCCTAGTGGAAGTGGCGGTCAATGCTGACGAAAAGAAGCTCCTCACCCGCGACACCACCGATCAAGAGATGGAACGCATCGCCACCAGGGCGGAAGAGGCGGCGGCAGCCGCAGCCACGGGTGAGTTCGGGTTCACAGTGGAGGAAGCAGACGCAGCATTGGCGACGAGCCTTGCCGAATGGGAGTGGCCTAAAGACGAAGAAGGGCTCACCGCGCCTGACGCCGAGTCGAGCGAGCCCGCCGAGGGTGCGAGCGGTCCGCCATCTCCGAGCAGCTTGACGCAAGCAGGGCCCGTAGCGCAGCCCCCAGCGCAGCCAAGAAGGCGCCTCCGCAGGACCGGGGACGCAGCAGGGTGGCAAGTGGGCCAACAGCCGCAGCGCCGCGCGACGTGCTCCGCCGCAGCAAGCACGGTTGCCGGGGGAGCGCCTCCCGCCGCGGTGGCAACTGGAGCGGGGTCATCTCGGGCTAACGCCGCAGTCCCCGCCAAGCGGCCAAGGGATCCCACCCCTCCACCTCGTCGCGCCGGAGGTGGGCCGAACTTCGACCTCTCCGCGCTCAGCTCCGACGAGGAGGAAGAAGAAGAGTAAGATTCCCTTGTTGTTCTTGTAGTTCTTCAACTTGCTATTCTTGTCTTGCATCTGATCTAATCCACCCTGGACGATAATGGTGTGGACCGGACCGTTCAAGAAAGTTTCGCCTTGACGGGAAGCAAACGACAGAAAAGCTAAGTTGCCAAAGTTTGAGCAATCAGTTTTTAAATTTTAAGTTATTTTCCTTGAACGACCGTGCTTTGTATGGAAAACCTATGCGCGAAGGAACCAACTCACAGCTAGTTGCGCCCTTACTTTGTTTCGAGTCCGCTCAACAACTTAAGTGAGCCGCGACTAGTTGCGGCAAGGTTACTTGTCGGTAGCGACACCGCCAGCAGTCTGCTGAAGTCCCGCACTCAGCGCTCGCGGCAAGGGTGCCTGCCCCGGCAAGTTTCCCTAAAAAGCGTAGGGCAGAAACATACAAAGCCAAGAGTCAAGTAAAGGAAGTAACATAGCAATCATTACCTAAGATAGAGTTATATTACAAAGATAACTTGTCGCGGCTCTAATAAAGTGTTTTCATGACATGACTAGCAGCGGCAAGCAAAGAAGAAAACGAGCGGCCTAATCAACGCGACCGCCATCAACCCTTTTGACCTCGTTCACCCTATCCACAATGGGTGCGACAAGGGCCTTGAGTGAGTCAAGATCAGCGTCCGCTGGCAGCCTCTTGAGGACGTTGGTGAGGTTGAGGCCTGGATTGCGGAAGGCCACCTTCACCAGCACCTTCTCCAGAACTCCAGCACAGATCGTGCGCGACTCGTCGGCCAGCTGCTTTGGGATCCTTTCCCGGAGTTGCTGGAGGGCCGTCGCCACGCCTTCGAAGAACAGAGTGAGCTTGACGCTAGGTTGGAGGTTCTCGTCGGGGGAGTACCCGAAGCCCTCCACCCCCAGTTGCACCAGCTCCTCTTCGATGACTGCAGCAATGTTCACGAGGCCCTCCGTCCAGAGCTCCACAGTATCTCTGAGGAGATTCTGAGTTTCAGCGGCCCTCGCCAGCAGCGCCTCGTTGGCCTTGATATCCTTCTTCAAGTCCACCTCCCGTTTCTTGGCGCCGTCCAGCGTCTT
>NW_025251820.1:0-2081 GCF_018294505.1 Triticum aestivum | reverse complement strand
CTCTCTCTCTCTCTCTCTCTCTCTCTCTCTCTCCTGGACAGCAGCCCCCGCCGCCGAAGGAACTCGCCGATGCCGCTCTGTGGAGCTCCGCAGGTCGCCGTCGAGCTCGGATCTGGAACCCCCACCTCCGGATCCGCCCATTTCCCTGAGTCCTCGCCGCTCCGTCGCTCCGTTCACCGGAGTTTGAACGTCGTCGTCCCGCGCCGCCGGCCTCGTCCCGCGTCGGGAGGACGACGCCCCCAGTCGCCCGCGTGGGCCACGGCCTCTTCCGGCCCAGCCCACCTCCAAGCCGGCCGGCCTCTCCTTCCTTCTGGGCTTGGCCCATGGTGAGAGCCCAGTAAACCCTGCCCGTGCGATTTTTAGCTAATCTGCGCCCACTCCGTTTTTTCCTGAAAAATGACCAAGTCCCAAAATATTTTGACATTATCATGCCATGTTCATCGCATCATATCTTCATGCATACTGCTCCGTTTTGTGCGTGTAATATGTCAAATTGTTCGTATCAACGAGTACATCATTTCATTCCATTACATCATGTTCATTTGAGCTCATCTTGATGCCTGAATCATCGTTTGAAGAGTGCTTCATAATGTTGTCTACTGTCTATTAACAGAACTAGTTCTTTTGTCATTTTTGCCATGATTGATGTGTGCATCCTATGAGGTTGATGTGTACATGTGTTTTGATCTATGCCATGTCTTCTTTATAGAGGTGTATGCCATGTATTTTTGTGATCAATGTGGTGACTAGCACAAGCATGCAAACTAGGCTTCGTAATGTTGCTGATTTTAGTCCCTGTTCTGCTGTTATTTTGATGCCATGTAAACATGATGCTACAGAGAGATCCATGCATATTTTGAGATACTTCAGTAAGGGTGTTTTGAAAATATGGTTATGATCTATCCATTCATGCCCCTGTTTGCAATTATGGAGTAGTCTAGAATGTCATTTTCGTGCTCTACTTTTTCTACAAAATGTTTCCTGGCAGATTGTTTACATGTTATTCAATTTTGCCAAGGTTGTTGTAGTTGATCCTTGCATGCTATGAACTTGTTCTTGACTTGCTTAGCTTCACAAACATGTCTTCTTACTGTTGGTTGCCTTTCCATGCCATGTATTGCTCTGTGGTGAGTGGTACAAGCTCATCAACATGCCTTCATAATTCTGTTCCTGCCATGTATGAATCTGTATTATAACTTGCCATGTTTACATGGGTGCCATCATTTCTTCTGATCCTTTTTGGCTCATGGTCAGTAAGGGACTTTTGTTCTATGCATTTAGTAGTACCATGCAATGCCTTTGTTTGCCATGATAAGTCCCTACAACATGTTGTTTGATAGCTCTAAACATTGCAACCTGATATTATTTTCTGCAAAGTCTGAACTGTTATTATTTGCAATCTTGCCATGTGGGTTTGAGCATGTTCTAGTGATTTCTGGAGATAGATCAGTGTTCATGTTTTGTTATGCTTTACCTGTACATCATGCCCATATCTTTTGTTTTCATGTTGAGATGCTGTAGCATATTGTTTTGATGCTTGCAATATGCCTAGTTGCTGTTTTGGACAGCTTGTCCTTTAAACTTGTATGGAGTATGTGTTGAACAGTTGCTCCGTTTTGAGTGTGCTGTAACATCCCAAATTTTCAATTTGGAATGTATTACATTAGATCATCATGCATATCATATTTTTCTCGCATTTTCCGATCCTAGAAAATTTCACGCAACTCAAGGACCCTCGGAGAGAGTTGGAAGTTTCATTATTTTCATATTTGGGATTTCTCAAATTTTGAAAATAGGATCATTTGGATTTATTTAATTATCTTCATAAAATTTTTCCTATAAAAAAAATTTTAAGAGAGGGAATAATATGACTTTCCCAATATTTAGGAAAAATGAAGATATTATAAATAAATCAAGATTTGGTTTTGGAAGATTTATTTTGCTTAGGCAAAAAAAAAATGAGCATTTTAAAAATTTATGCATGTTTGCCATTTTTAAAGTTCATTTTGTTCGACTCATTTTTAGGAGTCGGGGAAAATTTGTTTTATTTAATTTGGAGTTCAATTGGTATTTTTCTTTAA
>NW_025251819.1:0-2082 GCF_018294505.1 Triticum aestivum | reverse complement strand
GGAAGTTGTATTTTGTTTTGAGGGACATGCATGTGAATGTGTTTTTTTAAGCAAGTACAATAGCAGACTTATACCCAGTTTACATCGCAGTTTTGTCTATGTAAAGAACAGACTAAAAAATTAATGGGAGTGAGCTCTCATACAAGAGTCTAGCTATATGCGTACTCCTAAGCAGATGCAATAAATGTCATGAAAGAGAGAGAAGATGAGAAAAAAATTACAAATCTTATACTAAGTGTTCAGAAAACTTTCAGAAAAAAACCCACAAAAATTTATTAAAAAAGCTCATTGGAGCCCCTGCAAACCAAATCTGAAACCAGCCGGCCTTTTCCATAATAACGCTTTATATATAATATACGGAGTAATCTCCCAGAGATCTGAAACTTGCTGGGAGTAAAGACTTTGCGGGCGTACCTTCTTCCCCAGTGCCTTGCGATGAAACCGAACGTGGTGGCCAGTCCCATATCATCCCAGACCTACCGTTGGTGCTAGCTCCGCCACTCTCGACGGAGCCAAACTTCTCGCCGCCGGCGTGATTTTCCTCTGCTCACGTTGTGCGTCCAGGCTACTTGTTCCATTGGTAGCGGCAAAACTCTTTGACGTCGGCACAATCACACTGCTACGCCCCGCCGGCTGAGGGCAGGCTCCTCGCGCCAAGCAAGTCCGCTGCTCGCCGCCGGCGTAACTCCAATACTCACCGTCGGCGTAACTCCACTGCTTGCCGTCGTCGTGAGCCCTCTCACTTGTCTCGGTACCGGTGCAGTCTAAGAAAATCAATCTAGTTAGGCCAGACGTACGCCAATGGAGTTTACTGGTTGGTCGCTGCCATCTTCTCGCGATGACTTTGCCGTTGGGAACGAACTTGGCTCAGCAAGGTGAGAATCGAGATTTGGCAAAGGGAATCGGGTAAGAAGTTACCTTGTTGCGTCAAGATGCGCGCAGCCAAGTGGCGCTCAGTTGAGTGGTTCTTCCGATTGAAACGATATGACCCGGTCTTATAGGATATTTTTACCAGGATGGAAGGCCAGGCTGCAGGCTGCTACTCTTGCGTTCCTGGCTTCCTACTACGGGACAAAGGAAGGGAGCGAGCAGAGGGATCGACCCATGATATGAACCTGGGTCTCCTCGATGAGGAGTAGCGAAGCTATCCACCAGGTTAGCACATTGTTCGTGATAAAAGCTAGGGCACGCCCTACTTATAGATAAAAGGAGCCGGGTTTTCTCCATTTTTTCATGTTCTTTTGTTTTTATTTCTTCTCCGGGTTTTTATTTGTTTATTCACTTTTTCATTTTCTTTTCCTTTGGTTTATTTTGTTTATTTTTTGTTTTCATTCTTTTTGTTTTTCATTCTACATTCTTATATACATGATCAATATTTTTTAAATTCTTGTTCAACATTTTTCAAATACATGTTCAACATTTATATATAAATGATCAACGTTTTTTAAAATACTTGTTTAACATTTTTTTAAATACTTATTCAACATTTCTTAAATAAATGCTCAACATTTATATATATATGATCAACATTTTTTAGAATACTTGTTCAACAATTTTACAAATACTTTCTCAACATTTTTTAAATATTTGTTCAAAAAAATTCATATACTTGTTAAACATTTTTATATACATGATCAATATTTTTTAAATACTTGTTCAAATACTTGTTCTACATTTTTCAAATACTTGTTCAATACTTTTATATACATGATCAATGTTTTTCAAATAGTTGTTCAATATTTTTCAAATACTTGTTCAACATATTTCATATGTTTTTTGAAGAGTTTTTTTGTAATATAAAATTTTAAAGTATAAACAAAAAGGGAAAACATAAAGCATAAAACATAAAAAACAGAAGAAAGAGGTTGTGGCTTCCCGCACTAGTGGGCCGGCCCAGCTCGCTCACCCTTCAGCGAGTCTGAATCCAGGACTCGCTGAATTGAGACATAGTCGCGCCCGGCTTTGCCTCCATTGGTTTTGGCCCTTGGGACAATTTATATGATGCAAGTAACCAAAGAAATCCAACTGAGAATTCATTGAGTAGCTTTGGGAATCGGGGTCCTGGCCTCTTCGTGACCCAGG
>NW_025251818.1:0-2082 GCF_018294505.1 Triticum aestivum | reverse complement strand
GTAATTCAAACTCCGGGATCCAAATGGCAAACTTCTAGAGTAAGCCATGGAAATGAAATCCAAGTCGACAGACTTGTTTTTCTCGCATCTTTGATAGCCCTTAAATCTTCAGATATTAATATCATTTTGGGTATGGACTGGATGTCAGCTCATCAAGCCAAAATTGATTGCTTCTCTAGGACTGTTCAACTCACCCACCCTTCGGGAAAGATAGTCAACGTCTTGACCCGAATAGCCAAGCGACAACTATATTCTCTTAACGCCAGCCCTTTGCCAGACCTTGAGGACGTTCCGGTAGTCCGTGACTTTCCGGATGTCTTTCCAGAGGAATTGCCAGGTGTTCCACCTGACAGGGATGTTGAGTTCGTAATAGACCTCATCCCCGGAACCGTTCCGATTGCTAGAAGACCCTATAAGATGGCACCCCTAGAACTAGCCGAGCTTAAGAAACAACTCGATGAATCCTTGAAAAAGGGTTTCATCCGCCCTAGTTCATCTCCGTGGGCTTGCCCCGTCCTATTCGTTAAGAAAAAGGATGGTACGGACCGAATGGTTGTAGATTACCGGCCGGTCAACTTGGTCACAATCAAGAACAAATACCCGCTTCCCAGGATCAACGATCTATATGATCAGCTCGCTGGATCCTCAGTCTTCTCCAAGATGGATTTGAGGTTGGGCTACCATCAAATCAAAATCAGAAACGGGGACATTCCTAAAACGGCCTTTGTTACTCGCTATGGCCAACACGAGTACACCGTCATGTCCTTCGGTTTAACCAACGCTCCAGCCACCTTTTCTCGGTTAATGAACTCAATCTTCATGGAGTATTTGGATAAATTCGTCGTAGTTTATCTCGATGATATACTCATCTACTCCAAGAACGAGGAAGAACATGCCGAACATCTAAGGCTAGTGTTGAAGAAACTTCGAGAGCATCGCCTTTATGCCAAATTTTCGAAATGTGAATTCTGGTTGTCAGAAGTGACCTATCTGGGTCATGTAATATCTGGTAAAGGTATTGCTGTTAACCCTGAGCGAGTTCAAGCCGTCCTTAACTGGACTCCACCCGAATCGGTCAAGCAAGTTCGGAGTTTTCTGGGCTTAGCGAGCTATTGCCGTCGCTTTGTCGAGAACTTCTCCAAAGTTGCTAAACCTCTAACCGAACTCCTCAAGAAAGATAAAAGGTTCGAATGGACTCCACAATGTGAGCACAGCTTTCAGGAACTGAAAAGACGCCTGACCTCTGCTCCTGTACTGGTACCGCCAGACTTCTCCAAGGACTTTGTTATCTACTGCGACGCCTCACGACAAGGGCTAGGTTGCATTCTCATGCAAGATCGACACGTAATTGCTTACGCTTCACGGCAATTACACCCACATGAGGAGAATTATCCTACTCATGATCTAGAACTTGCAGCCGTAGTCTATGCACTTAAGACCTGGCGACATTACCTCCTCGGTAATCGTTGCGAAATATTCACTGATCACCAAAGTCTGAAGTACATCTTCACCCAACCGGATCTGAATCTTAGGCAAAGACGTTGGGTTGAATTGATCACAGACTTCGACTTAGGAATAACCTACACCCCAGGGAAAGCCAACGTCATGGCTGATGCGCTAAGTCGTAAGTCTTATTGTAACAACCTGATGTTACAACAAAGTCAACCGCTTCTCCATGAGGAATTTCGGAAGCTTAACCTTCACATTGTACCTCAAGGTTTTCTCTCCACCTTGGTGGCAAAACCTACCCTTACGGATCAAATTATCAAAGCACAGAAGGTAGATCCGGGAATCTCCCGCATCAAGAGAAACATTCAGAAAGGAATTGCGAATTGTTTCTCTGTTAATGATCAAGGAGTCGTATACTTCGGGGATCGACTAGTGGTTCCCAAGGTGCGCAACCTAAGGCGATTAATCCTTAAGGAAGCTCATGAATCTCCTCTCACCATTCATCCCGGTAGCACAAAAATGTATCAGGACCTACGCCAGAGGTTCTGGTGGACTAGGATGAAGAGAGAAATCGCTCAGTATATTGCTAATTGCGACGTCTGTCGTCGTGTAAAAGCAGAGCATCAACGGCCT
>NW_025251817.1:0-2082 GCF_018294505.1 Triticum aestivum | reverse complement strand
ACTCAAGTCTCTAGTCCAGGTTTATCGCCTATTCGGGTTCCATCCATGAGGAGATCCGGCCGGAGTTTCGCTCACAGCCCCAAACGATGTGAACAGGGTTCCGTGACACCAAACGGGCGCCCGGTTTACCCGGCCACGTGCCTACCGCATCACAGCCCACCCCTACGGTCAGCGCTGTCCACGGCCTCCAGCATACTACAAACACCAGAAACTACTTGCAACTCCTGGACAGAGGACAAGGGTGATTAAGAAGTCGAGCGGGGTCATATTTCAGGGCCCAATGTATGGTAGTAGCTGAATCATGGATCACAAACACAGAACTCAGTTCCTGAGGACGGCTACAATGAGACAACCCACCATGTACTCCTACATGGCCTCTCACCGCTACCTTTACCAAATCGTGTTCACACACTTAGCTCACACACAGTAGGACATGTTCACACGCCTCTGATTCATCCCCGATGAATCAGACCTGACTCAACTCTAAGCAGTAGCAGGCATGACAAACAAGCATGAATGAGTAGGCACATCAGGGCTCAAACAACTCCTACTCATGCTAGTGGGTTTCATCTAATTACTGTGGCAATGACAGGTCATGCAAAGGATAAAGGGGTTCAACTACCGCAGCAAGTAACAGATGAATCGGTGTTGTCCTAATGCATTAAAAGAGAGCAGGAGCGAGAGAGTAGGATTGTATCGGAATGAACAAGGGGGTTTTGCTTGCCTGGCACTTCTGAAGATAACATTGAGTCTTCATCAGTGTCAACGATCACATCATCGGTATCACGTCTATCGAGAGGGAACAAATACCGGCAACACAGAAGGGAACACAATCAATGCAATGCACAATATGATGCATGATCATGACATGGCAAAATGAATGTGTTTGAGCTAATGCAACTAGCAACAGATTAAATGAAGTTGGTTTGAATACAAGATTCAAATTCAAACTCCATATGTGATTATTCAAATGCCATTTACTTCATTTGCCCTAAACAGTAGTGATAAGTTGTTCTAACATGCATGAAAATGGTACAGATGGATTCCTTGAATTTTTCTGATAATTTTTCATATATAATTTATTTAATTTGGAGTTACGGTTAATTTTCTATGATTTATTGAAGTTTTAGGCATTTTCTGAAATTTATAAATCATTTAGGATTTATTTAAATTCCAGAACAAATACTGCGTCAGCATGACGTAATAGTGACGTCAGCAGGGTCAACCGAGCTGTCCAGGGTCAAACCTGACGTGTGGGACCCACACGTCAGTGACAGGGGGTTAACCCCGAGTCAAACCTGGGCTGGTTAGCTTTGACTAAGCCCTGGGGCCCACTTGTCAGCGTCAGTAGGTGGGGGGGTTAGTGGCTAATTAACTAAGCCACGTCAGCCCGCCGGAGTTCTGGCCGGCGGCGACCATTAGCGCGGCGGCGAGAGTGGTTTTGGCCACTCCAGCGACCAAATGGGCCGCTGAGGGCATCTAGGAGGAGCTGGGGACGAGCCGAAGCTCCTGGTGGAGTCAGTTGCGCTCGGGGCGGCCGGAATCGGTGCCGACGGCGAGCGAGGCGGCGGCCGGAGCTCGGGTGAGCTCGGAGTCGGCGTTAGGGAGCGCAGCAGAGGGTGCGGATGGGTGCTATGGCCTCCTGGGGGTGCACTGAGCACGGCTGCGTGCTCGGTTGCAGTTCTAGGCAACCGTGGCTACGGCGGCGACATGGCCGGCGGCGAAGAGCTCTCGGCTCCGGTGGTTGATGTGGCTAGGGGGCGAATTAGACAACGAGGCATGGGGGAAACGATGCAGCGGCTCACCACGGTTCTTCTGGTGCTGCTGGCGAGGCAGGGGAGGCACGGGGTCCGGCGAATCGACGGCGGGGATCACCGGCACCCGAGGTCGGAAACGATGGCGTTGGAGATGCAGCAGAGCTTCTGGCGCCGCGTGACTCGATGGAGAGGACGACGACGTCGGGGCGGAGCTCGGGATCACGTCGGAGAGGTGGGGCAGTGGCTGTGGGTGCGGGGTTACGGCAGCGTGTCCATGGAGGCTTCGGCCATGGCGGGGAACGGGCGAGGAGAGGCGTAGGGGGGG
>NW_025251816.1:1492-2082 GCF_018294505.1 Triticum aestivum | reverse complement strand
CTTTTCAATTTTAGGGTCTTATAGCTCAAAATAATTAGTAAATGCATGAAAAATAACAAATGAAGTCAGAAAGGATTGAAAAATGATGATGTGGCTTTGAATGGTGCATTTTGAACACACAAAAAGTCAGGAGTTCAAATAAGTTTTAAAAAATGAAATCCCTTTGTAACTGACGAGTTTTCGGATGAAATCCTGATACTTTGAAAGAGATTGTCCGTTTTGTACACGAAGTGCATCCAGTTTTTGCCGTAACCCTCTCAACTTTCTTGCACATGCTATGTGGATGAAATGATGATACCATGCCAACTTACAACCTTTTCAGAGTTCATTTGAAATGCTTTTAAATTTTAGGGTCTTATAGCTCAAAATAATTAGTAAATGCATGAAAAATAAAAAATGAAGTCAGAAAGGATTGAAAAATGATGATGTGGCTTTGAATGGTGCATTTTGAACACACAAAAAGTCAGGAGTTCAAATAAGTTTTAAAAAATGAAATCCATTTGTAACAGACGAGTTTCCGTATGAAATCCTGGTACTTTGAAAGAGATTGTCCGTTGTGTACACGAAGTTCATCCAGTTTTTGCCGTAAC
>NW_025251816.1:1115-1482 GCF_018294505.1 Triticum aestivum | reverse complement strand
AAATGAAGTCAGAAAGGATTGAAAAATGATGATGTGGCTTTGAATGGTGCATTTTGAACACACAAAAAGTCAGGAGTTGAAATAAGTTTTAAAAAATGAAATCCCTTTGTAACAGACGAGTTTCCGTATGAAATCCTGATACTTTGAAAGAGATTGTCCGTTGTGTACACGAAGTTCATCCAGTTTTTGCCGTAACCCTCTCAACTTTCTTGCACATGCTATGTGGATGAAATGATGATACAATGCCAACATTCAACCTTTTCAGAGTTCATTTGAAATGCTTTTCAATTTTAGGGTCTTATAGCTCAAAATAATTAGTAAATGCATGAAAAATAACAAATGAAGTCAGAAAGGATTGAAAAATGAT
>NW_025251816.1:0-1105 GCF_018294505.1 Triticum aestivum | reverse complement strand
GGTCTTATAGCTCAAAATAATTAGTAAATGCATGAAAAATAACACATGAAGTCAGAAAGGATTGAAAAATGATGATGTGGCTTTGAATGGTGCATTTTGAACACACAAAAAGTCAGGAGTTCAAATAAGTTTGAAAAATGAAATCCCTTTGTAACAGACGAGTTTTCGGATGAAATCCTGATACTTTGAAAGAGATTGTCCGTTTTGTACACGAAGTGCATCCAGTTTTTGCCGTAACCCTCTCAACTTTCTTGCACATGCTATGTGGATGAAATGATGATACCATGCCATCTTACAACCTTTTCAGAGTTCATTTGAAATGCTTTTCAATTTTAGGGTCTTATAGCTCAAAATAATTAGTAAATGCATGAAAAATAACACATGAAGTCAGAAAGGATTGAAAAATGATGATGTGGCTTTGAATGGTGCATTTTGAACACACAAAAAGACAGGACACTACAGGAAACAGCTACTTTGCCGTCTGCCATGGCGGACGGCAAAGGCTCGAAAGGCGGACGGCAAAGACCTTTGCCGTCAGCCGCGGACGGCAAAAGGCTCCGGCAAAGAAGGCTACGGTAAACAGCTTCTTTGCCGTCTGCTTCCTGGCGGCGGACGGCAAAGGATCTTTGCCGTCTGCGGCGGACGGCAAAGAGGGCGGACGGCAATATTTGCGCTGTCAGTCCGTTAAGTGGCTAACGGCAGACCTTTGCCGTCCGCCGCAGATGGCAAAGAGCCTTTGGTCTTTGCCGTCCGCCTTATGATGTCATCTACACGTCACTAGATGCCAGGTTCTTTGCCGTCTGCCACTGTAGGCAAACTGCAGGTTCTTTGCCGTCCGCCACGGACGGCAAAGTCTTTGCCGTCTGCCACTGTAGGCAAACTGACCAAATGGGTCAGCTCCCAGGAAGCACAGTTGGCTGCCACGTGGCTTCTTTGCCGTCTGCGGCGGACGGCAAAGAGCTCTTTGCCGTCGGTGGCAGACGGCAAAGAGCCTGCATATTGTCTGTTTTTTCTGTTTTTTGTTAAATCCCACAATTTGCACAGAAAATATATATGACATATAGATATATTTCACAGGCATTCATCACATAAACAAGTTCATACA
>NW_025251815.1:0-2082 GCF_018294505.1 Triticum aestivum | reverse complement strand
ACGACGGACACATAAACGCACCCGGGGTTCATTAATCGTGGAAATCGCTCTGGGTCCCCAAAACACTGAGTAATAGTGCACGAAACGGACACGATTCAGCCGAATATGTGAGTGTTGATGACCGACACGTAAACGCACCCTGGAGTTCGTCAATCATGGAAATGACTCCGAGACCCCAAAATAGGGTAATAGTCCAAGAAACGGGCAAGAATCGACCCAAACTATGATTGTTGATGACCGACACATGAGCGCACCTTGGAGGTCGACAACCATGGAAATCGCTTTGGGACCCCAAAACGGTGAGTAATAGTCCATGAAACGGGCCAGAATCGGCCAAAACTGCGAGTGTTGATGACCGACACGCAAGCACACCTTGGGGGTTCAAAACCTATGGAAATCGCTTCAAGACCCCAAAACGGTGACTAATAGTCCACGAAACATGTCAGAATTGGCCAAAACTGTCAACGTTGACGACGGACACATAAACGCACCACGGGGTTCATCAATTGTGGAAATTGCTCTGGATCCCCAAAACGCTGAGTAATAGTGCATGAAATGGACTATAATCGGCCGAATATGTGAGTGTTGATGACCGACACGTAAACGCACCTCGGGGTTCGTTAATCGTGGAAATGACTCCGACACCCCAAAGTAGAGTAATAGTCCAAGAAACGGGCCAGAATCGGCCCAAACTGTGATTCTTGATGATCGACAAGTAAGTGCACCTTGGAGTTCGACAACCATGGAGATCGCTTTGGGACCCCAAAACGGTGATTAATAGTCCATGAAACGGGCTAGAATCGGCCAAAACTGCGAGTGTTGATGATCAACACGTAAGCACACCTTGGAGTTCAACAACTATGGAAATCGCTTCGGGACCCCTAAACGGTGAGTAATAGTCCATGAAACAGGTTAGAATTGGACAAAACTGTGAGTGTTGATGACGGACACATAAACGCACCCGGGGTTCATCAATCGTGGAAATCGCTCTGGGTCCCCAAAACACTGAGTAATAGTGCACGAAACGGACACGATTCAGCCGAATATGTGAGTGTTGATGACCGACACGTAAACGCACCCTGGGGTTCATCAATCGTGGAAATGACTCCGAGACCCCAAAATAGGGTACTAGTCCAAGAAACGGGCAAGAATCGACCCAAACTATGATTGTTGATGACCAACACATGAGCGCACCTTGGAGGTCGATAACCATGGAAATCGCTCTGGGACCCCAAAACGGTGAGTAATAGTCCATGAAACGGGCCAGAATCGGCCAAAACTGCGAGTGTTGATGACCAACACATAAGCACACCTTGGGGTTCACCAACTATGGAAATCGCTTCGGGACCACAAAACTGTGAGTAACAGTCCACGAAACATGTCAGGATTGGCCAAAACCGTGAGTGTTGACGACGGACACATAAACGCACCCGGGGATCATCAATCATGAAAATCGCTCTGGGTCCATAAAACGCTGAGTAATAGTGCATGAAACGGACTAGAATCGGCCGAATATGTGAGTGTTGATGACCGACACGTAAACGCACCTCGGGGTTCGTTAATCGTGGAAATGACTCCGACACCCCAAAGTAGAGTAATAGTCCAAGAAACGGGCCAGAATCGGCCCAAACTGTGATTCTTGATGACCGACAAGTAAGCGCACCTTGGAGTTCGACAACCATGGAGATCGCTTTGGGACCCCAAAACGGTGATTAATAGTCCATGAAACGGGCTAGAATCGGCCAAAACTGCGAGTGTTGATGACCAACACGTAAGCACACCTTGGGGTTAAACAACTATGGAAATCGCTTCAGGACCACAAAACGGAGAGTAAGTCCACGAAACATGTCAGAATTGGCCAAAACTGTCAGTGTTGACGACGGACACATAAACGCACCCCAGGGTTACCAATCGTGCAAATTGCTCTGGGTCCCGAAAACGCTGAGTAATAGTGCATGAAACGGACTAGAATCGGCCGAATATGTGAGTGTTGATGACCGACACGTAAACGCACCCCGGGGTTCGTCAATCGTGGAAATTACTCCGAGAACCCAAAATAGAGTAATAGTCCATGAAACGGGC
>NW_025251814.1:0-2082 GCF_018294505.1 Triticum aestivum | reverse complement strand
TGAAGATGCAAAACTCTCAGAGCTGTAAGGCTCAGATCTGTAAGGCAGGTTGGCAACATGCCTTAATGTGGTTCTATTGGCTATAATTAGCAAAGATGCTGTCCTACAGAGCAGTCTTGAAAGAACACACCTATATGAGTTCTGACTGTAAACGTCGCAGTCTATGAGATTTGGGTGATCTCTAGTAAGCTCACGAAGAGACCAGGGAGTATGACGTATAAGCTCCAAACCGCGGGGTAGCCTACTGGCGGTCAGGTACTGGTTAAGACTTTGAGTGAAACCTGTTCACACAAAACTAGCAATTCAAGGCATAGTCCATTGTCAAGTTGTGAATGGATGTAGCTTAAAGTTCTAGGCAGAAGTTCAACTTAACAGTCTCTGTTGAAACACTGGTATATTAAACAAGTGGTGAGAGAAGGCAAATCTCTAAATGGGTATTTGAGATCTGGTGGGGGATTGTTAGAATTAATGGGCTAGGCCCATAGCAATTTCTGAAATCTCAAAGCCCATGTGTAAAATGGCAAGTGGTGGTGCTAAGTTTAGTCCCACCTTGGAAGTTGAAGAAGAGTTGGACCTCTTTATATAGTGGGTTCTCTCCACCACTCTAAGTGGTGTGTGAGAAGAGAAAGGGAAAACCACGCGCGCGCGCTCGCTCGCCTTGCCTCGCCGGGCCGGGCCGTGGCGAGGCGAGGCGAGGCGGCGTGTACATGCGACATGCGCGTGAATGGTCCGCCGAAATCCGGTCCGTCTCCTTGCAGGAGCGCAGCTTCCTTTTGCCGTTTTATTTTTATGTCTTGCAGACAAGTTTTTGATTTCTTGTCCGGTAAGTATACGAATTAGAAACCGAGTCGGTTTGGGATTGTGGTCGCGACACAATACCGCCTCTTGTCCTAATATATATACAGCTACCGGCTGCGGCCAGAGACACACCGAAAAACACCTAGGGTTTTGCCTCATCTCACAACTTGCGCCGCCATCGTAGTCTACTCCATCCCAAACGCCGGCGTGCATCGGCGCGTGGGAGAGCAGGTCTCCGGAACCGTTCGTCTTTGCGATCCTGCACCGGGAGAGGACGAATTAGGTTTTTGGGAAGCGCTGTGCGCGACTGCTCAAATTCGTCATCACGGGTCGTCTTCCGTCCAAGTCGGGCGGTGCTACTCATCGTCGTATTCATCGCCGTCAGCAGCAGATCGTCGCCAACATCGTCATCAACACTGTCGCACCCATAATAGCTAACGATCAGTACGTCCAACATCCTCTGTTCATGTCTGTTTTTACAGCTATTGTTACGTGTTTGCTGCTGTTATGCATGTCTTGCTGTTCTTCTAGTTTGCTAGATTATTGCATGCTAGTATCTCTTCTAGTCATGAATTATTTACTGGAATTAATCATGAACTTGCCTAATATTCCAACAATCCAAAAACCTAATTATAGGCAATTTCCTGAGTTAACTATGGCTGGATTCGCTGATGCACTAAGGCCGGATAAGTTTACCGGTGTGCACTTTAAGAGGTGGCAGGTGAAGACCACGCTCTGGCTTACTGCTCTGAAAGTTTTCCACGCTAGTGTTGGTGCTCCAGAGGGAATGACCGACGAAGATCGGAGAAAATTCCAGGAAGCCGATACTATGTTTGTGGGATGCATTCTGAGTGTTCTTGCTGACCGTCTGTGTGATGTGTACATGCACATAAACGACGGAAAAATTCTGTGGGATGCACTGAATGCAAAATTCGGTGCAACAGATGCAGGCAGTGAACTGTACATCATGGAGAGTTTTCATGACTACAAGATGGTGAATAACCGTTCTGTGGTTGAACAAGCTCATGAGATACAGTGCATTGTGAAGGAACTTGAACTCCTTAAATGTGTTCTACCCGACAAATTCGTGGCTGGGTGCATGATTGCAAAGTTGCCTCCTTCATGGAGGAATTTCGCCACAACTCTGAAGCATAAGAGACAGGAGATATCAGTTGAAAATCTGATTGCATCTCTTGATGTTGAAGAAAAAGCTCGGGCTAAAGATACCACTGAAAAAGGAGGTGAGGTTCAGCCTACTGCTAACATGGTGCAGAGGTACCCACA
>NW_025251812.1:0-2082 GCF_018294505.1 Triticum aestivum | reverse complement strand
GATGGCAAGAAGTATTATGATATCAAGAATTATTAAGAGGTGGTGAAATTCTCACCACATTCTTGACAAAAAGAGATGGTAATACTTCCGAGGTAAGGAAGATCAATTGCTGGACAGCAAGGAACTCAAGGTATAACACCAAACATGAACAAGCTTGTGTTGGTGGGAAGGCAATAAAGTGGTCGATGATAATACAATTCATCGAGGCAAGGATGGTATTTCTCATCATGAATCCAATTGATATCCTGGATGAGCTCAGAATGATGATGATGATCACGACACATTTGTCGAGAGATTTCACGAAGATGTAATCGATCGACGATGACATCAAGTCAAACAATGATGAAGTGAAAGGTTATTGGAACCAAGGGTACGACACCACTCGAAACCAAGCTTGTTGTTCAAGGCGAAATGATATGACGATGAGGATCGACGTAAGGTTAGTTCATCGTCGAAAATTGGTGCTCCGAGAATAAGGACCAGGTAGCACAGTTAGAATCGTCACGACAATGATATAGCCAAACAGGCTAGGAATGGCGTGATCGGGTACAAACTCGTACTTATAGAAGCTTACTGAAGAGTTGTTGAACCGTAGAGCGGACTCGGTTCAGTTATCGGGGTCTTTGAGTGTCCAATAACTCAGAGCCCGCGAAAAATTGGAATCAGTGGGAAGGTAGCACTTGATGAAGAACTCATAAAGTTATGCAGTTCCATGATAATCTCGAGATACAGGGGGGGTAATACCCGACACAAGATCAAAGTAAAGGTTGGACTGGTGTATTGATCCATAGAAGACAATTATTTTGACTTGTCCGAGAAAGGAGAACAAAGAAGAACAATCATGGTCGGAACCACGGTTGCAAAAGGCTAGATCCTAGATTTAAAATGAACTTATACCAAAGGAATAATTTATTTAAGAGAAGCTTTAATGATAAGATCTACATCGTGTCCATGGGCATGAACACAAGTTCAAGGTCGACTCCCACTTCTCCAATGCATAACATTTCATTCACTTCTCACGTTCGATGAAGTTGCAGTGTTGAAATTTTATCTGGTGAAGCACCAGAAGAGTATGACTCGTGAAAACTTTCGGGTTCACACGGTTTAGAGAAGGCATATGTTCAATCCATACGGGCTTCTTAGAAACATATACCAAAATCTTTAGAAGTAATTAACTCAAGCTCGAAGGCAGAGCATGGTTGAGAAAGTAGACGATACAATTTACCAAAGGCATTATGTATCCGAGAAAAAGGCTCACAAGTTTATTGAATATGAAGGGCATTGTCAGATAAAATCCAACAAAGGATCTGGTGGTCCACAAGGGATCTGACGTGAGCATCGGTACTCAACTAGAGGAAGCAGATTATAGAAACAACTGACTAACTCAATTGTCAAATGCAAAGGAATTATGATTTCCAAATCAAGGGATCAGAAGCAATGCTCTGATTAGGGGTGGATAAGTTGAATAGTCGTAGGGTACAATCAAAGACAATTGGATTGGTCGAGAACCAATTCCAGTTAAAAGAATGGCAGCTCAGCCGGAAAAGTAACTTATAAGGATCAAAGATGATTGCGTGTATTCGCAAAACATATTGAGTCAACAGACTCAAAAATGATAATGACAAGGAATGTCAATAAGACTACGAGAGTTATGGGATTAACCATAAGGCAAGCAAACAAGAATTTCAAGAGCCAAAGGCTCCAGAGGATTTTCGGAAGAACGAATATTATTTGAAGACCTTTGTGAAACACAAGAACAACTGGGGATGAGCGGATACTCGGCAAGCGCGAGTAATTATCCTTAGGGGTATTCATGCAACAATGAACTGCAGGGCAGTAAGCGTAAAGAATTCTCGGAATATCGAAGAGTATTTCAGGACATCTTGTAATAACAAGAGCAACTGGGGATGGCAATATGAACGATAGGTGTAAGTAGTTATCCAGAGGGATTTATCGATGGAAGTGAATTGCAAAAGCGATGGCACATAGTCTCGAGAGCACATCGTAGAGTATCTTCGGAATCTTCTGGTGCAGCAGGCGGTCATCGGTAACAAGTGGCTCTCCGGGAGAAAGTACTTGCGA
>NW_025251811.1:0-2082 GCF_018294505.1 Triticum aestivum | reverse complement strand
CCAGGTACCTACAATCGATCCCCTCCCCTGTTGGCCTGTTCCATGCAGCTTCTCTGCTTCTCTGCTTCTCTGCTTCTCTGCTTCTCTGCTTGAAAAACTAGTTGTTGTCTTAGAAGCTCCTCTGTTTCAAATGATCATCAGGTGTTGTCTAGTTCAAGGTTTCTATTACTGGATGACAACGTTAAGTTTCGGCAAAACTAGGAGCTACAAACAGCAAACTTAATTTACAATCATGTCAGCATCTCCATTAGATAATGTAAAACAAGGTTTACGATTTCGAAGTGGCAAAAATTTCGCTCACCCTCGAAATGGTCGAAATTTCGAAATCTGTTTCGTACAAATCAATGAGATTTTTGTTTGAAATTCAAATAATTTTAATTAAACAGATAGATAAAAGAACAGGTAGTCCTAAATTAATGCAATTACATACCTAGCGTGAAAGTTAGTCCATAGCTTAACATGCTATTGGTCGTGGTTCGAATATCATTTAGTACTTTTCTTTTGCCACAAATGTATATTTGGTGCAAAAATAATCAAAATGTTCGTCGTTACTTCGGTCATCTTTATATACATAGATTCGAATTTAAAGTATTAATGTGAGTACATAGGAAGAACAACTGCCTACCACCATGCTAAGACAAGGGATGTTATTTAGAAGGATTCCACCAGCTTTTGATAAGTGTTATTTTGTAGGATCAGGAGCATGTTCACGACAGCTACTGGAGTAAAAATCGCTACAAGAGCAAGAAGCCCTGCCTAAGCTGTTACCTTGACCGCAGTGTCAAAAGGCCCCAGGAAATCGGCAACGATGATACCGAGGTAGCTATTTATGTTCTCTCAATTTTCAAATTCTGTGGTTGGTCGCCATGTTGATCTGAATATCATCAATTTTCCTTTCAGTTTCAGCACCACGCCAAGATGTTTCACAAGGCCAAGGGAGTTCCATTTGGAAAGTGCAGAAAGAAGGGTTGCGGTGTGATAGGCAAGATGACGGATATCGAGCTCCATCAGCGCTATTGTCATGGCATGGATTGAGCAAAGATGAGGCCACGTTGGCGTGCGCTTCTGTAGCTACTCTGTTTTAGTATTTTTCCCATGAGCAGTGCGTGTAGTGTGCTCTCAGGAGAACCGTGCTAGTATGCTCTTTCGAAAATTTGTAGGAAAATCTCGTGAGTGGACTTTCGTAACAAGTGGAATGGTTCCGGTGTCCAACTTAACACTGATGTTTTCACTTGTTGAATCCTTTACATTCAGAATGGAAGCGAAAGTGGCCAACTTATCAGTTAGCACCTCCTTCTTCAGTTTGTGTCACACTTGGCACTTAATTACTGTACATATTACTGTATACAAAGTATCTGTTCTACTATTTAAATATTACTCCCTCTGTCCGGAAATACTTGTCATCAAAATGAATAGAAGGGGATGTATCTAGAACTATAGTTCTAGATACATCCCTTTTTATCCATTTTGATGACAAGTATTTTCGGACGCAGGGAGTACTATATGAGAAAGTTTGGGCAAAACTATGAGCTACAAACAGCAAACATAATTCAGACTCATGTCAGCATCTCCATTGGATAATGTAATATAAATCAGCAAATTATGCTTCGAGTAAAATTTACATCTCCAAAAAGTGGGCTTTTGTACATCACCAAAAACCTCCAACTCCAGGAGACGTGTAAATTTTACATCACAAAATACCTCCAACTCCAAAAAATATGACACGAAGCCTAGAACGAGGCTAACATCTTGCTGCGGCCCAACTGACGACGCCAAGCTCCACAACAACGCACCCAAAAGGGTGACGACGCGAAGCGTCGCCGTTGCCGAGTTCGAGCAAACATACATATATTTTCACCTAAGCCCTGACACAAGGATGAGACCTACGACGACGTCTTCATGAAGCAAGCAACACCCATGGGTGCCACTGCTGCCGGTGCCAGAGAGCGAGAAGCTTTCTCTCTGGAAGTCACCTGCACCACCAGGAGAAGCCTAAAGGCTCTATATTTTACATATTTTTAGAGATCATTTGTTACATGTCCTCTTCACATATCATGTCCCACTAAACCAAATATGTGTCCA
>NW_025251810.1:0-2082 GCF_018294505.1 Triticum aestivum | reverse complement strand
TATTAGTCATCGAAACAAAGTACTATGCGCATGCTCCTAGGGGGATAGATTGGTAGGAAAAGACCATCGCTCGTCCCCGACCGCCACTCATAAGGAAGACAATCAATAAATAAATCATGCTCTGACTTCGTTACATAACGGTTCACCATACATGCATGCTACGGGAATCACAAACCTAAACACAAGTATTTCTCAATTTCACAATTAATCGACTAGCGTGACTCTAATATCACCATCTTTATATCGCAAAACTATTGCAAGGAATCAAACATATCATATTCAGTGATCTACAAGTTTTATGTAGGACTTTATGACTAACCATGTGAATGACCAATTCCTGTCATCTCTCTAAATAGATATAAGTGAAGCAAGAGAGTTTAATTCTTTCTAAAAAAGATATGCCCGTGCTCTAACAAATATAAGTGAAGCAAAAGAGCATTCTACAAATGGCGGTTGTCTATGTAAAGAGAAACATGCAATCCAAACTTCAAATGATATAAGTGAAGCACATGAAGCATTCTATAAAGCCATACTCAAAAGATATAAGTGAAGTGCAAAGAGCATTCTATAAATCAACCAAGGACTATCTCATAACAGCACGGTGCATAAAAGAAAAATGAAAAAACTAAATGCAAAAGACGCTCCAAGATTGCACATATCGCATGAACGAAACGAATCCGAAAACATACCGATACTTGTTGAAGAAAGAGGGGATGTCTTCCCAGCATCCCCAAGCTTAGACGCTTGAGTCTCCTTGAATATTTACTTGCGGTGCCTCGGGCATCCCCAAGATTGAGCTCTTGCCTCTCTTCCTTCTTCTCACATCGAGACCTTCTCGATCATCGAACACTTCATCCACACAAAACTTCAACAGAAAACTCGGTAAGATCCGTTAGTATAATAAAGCAAATCACTACTCTAAGTACTATTGCAAACCAATTCATATTTTGTTTTTGCATTGTGTCCACTGTAATATAACTTTTTCATGGCTTACTCCACTGATATAAATTGATAGTTTCATCAAAACAAGCAAACTATGCATCAAAAACAGAATCTGTCTAAAACAGAACAGTCTGTAGCAATCTGAACATTCATCATACTTATGATACTTGAAAAATTCTGCCAAAATTAGGAAAAATAAACAATTTGTACAGGAAGATATTTCTAAAAGAATCAGAACCATTTGACGTTCCAGCTAAAAATGTAAGATCGCTCACTACAGCTAAAGTTTCTGTCCTGCACCATACAAACCATCAAGCAAATGTAAACATCCTAAAGGCAAACCTTGGCACATTATTTTTATTTCTAAACTTTATAAAAGAACACAACAGAAATAAATGACTCTCTAAAACTTCCGGGTTGTCTCCCTGGCAGCGCTTTCTTTAAAGCCATTAAGCTAGGCATATAGTGCTCAAGTAATGAATCCACCCGGATCCCAAGGTATATCAAAGCCAATTTTAATTAGCAATGATTTGTAATTTAGTGGTGAGCACAAGGTAACATATATCATGTAATGACGAAGTCTAACTCTCTTCCTATGCATCGGCATGTCATAAAAGAACAATCCATGCACACCTAGTAAAGGCCAATGCATAGTATAAACAGTTTCTTGCAATTTTATCATGTGGGAAGCATAGAGAGGTGGAGATATAGTTCCTCTCTCATAATAATTGCAAGTAGGAGCAGCAAGCACATGCATATTATATTCATTGAAATCATCATGTGTAACAGTAAAAGGCAACCCATCAATATAATCCTTAATAAGGGCAAACTTCTCCGATATAGTGTAGTTTGGAGAATTCAAAAAGATAATAGGACTATCATGTGTGGGTGCAATAGCAACAATTTCATGTTTTACATAAGGAACTATAGCAAGTTCATCTCCATAAGCATAATTCATATTGGCATCTTGGCCACAAGCATCACCAAAAAGGGATATTTCAAAAGAATCATAGGGATCATAACAGTCATCATAGCAATCATCCTTCGGTAAGCACGAAGGGGAATTAAACAATGAATGAGTTTAAGAGTTACTCTCATTAGAAGGTGGGCACGGGTGATCAATCTGCTCTTCCTCCTTTT
>NW_025251809.1:0-2082 GCF_018294505.1 Triticum aestivum | reverse complement strand
CCCCTCAATCATCTTCGACTCCACGTTGAAGGTTTTGAGCCACAAGCCGAAGTGAGGGGTAGTGCGGAGGAAGGCTTCGCAGACGACAATGAATGATGAGATGTGGAGGATGGACTCCGGAGCCAAGTCATGGAATTCCAGCCCATAGTAAAACATGAGCCCCCTCACGAAGGGATCCGTCGGGAAGCCTAAACCCCGAAGGAGGTGAGACACGAACACGACGCTCTCACCAAGATCGAGGGTCGGAATAACCTGCCCTTGGGCAGGCAGCCTATGCGAAATCTCGTAGGTTAAGTACCTGGCGTCTCTCAGCTTTAGCACGTCCTCTTCCGTGACGGAGGAGGGCATCCACCGGCCTCGTAGGTCGGGGCCGGACATTGTCGAGAATCGAAGGAACCCGAATCTGGGGCCCTGGGTGTTGGAACTCGGGGCGAGGGGTGGATTCGATAGAGGATTGAAGGAAAAGAACGGGCCTTGGTCTCATTATAAAGAGGAAGAATACCAAGAGCCGTCCCCGTGACCGTTTGGAACCCGCCTTCGATGGAGGGGGCGTGGCGACGGGCACGGTTGGGTTACCCACGTCTGTATTGATGGGAATCCCGGAATAAGGGGAACACGATCTCTGCTTTGACAAGATGTGACAAGGAAACCGCTTCGCTAAACGCGCTGAGGTGGTACAATAAAAACGATTCTAGTAAAGGCTTGGTAGTGGTGTGATGTCATGCCGCAAAATATGTCAGTAGATTGAACTTGTGTAATATTATTCTCTCTACGGTGGTGCGTGGAATTTATTTTTGCAGAGCCGGACACTATCCTGGTGTTCACAATCTTCTATAAATTATTCGGAGGAAGAACCCTCCTTGCAATGCCGAAGACAACATGCGCGCCGGACTCGTCGTCATTGAAGCCTGGTTCAGGGGCTACTGAGGGAGTTCCGGACTAGGGGGTGTCCGGATAGCCGAACTATCATCATCGGCCGGACTCCAAGACTATGAAGATACAAGATTGAAGACTTTGTCCCGTGTCCGGATGGGACTTTCCTTGGCGTGGAAGGCAAGCCTGGCGATACGGATATGTAGATCTCCTGCCATTGTAACCGACTCTGTGTAACCCTAGCCCTCTCCGGTGTCTATATAAACCGGATGGCTTTAGTCCGTAGGACGAACAACAATCATACCATAGGCTAGCTTCTAGGGTTTAGCCTCCTTGATCTCGTGGTAGATCCACTCTTGTAACACACATCATCAATATTAATCAAGCAGGACGTAGGGTTTTACCTCCATCAAGAGGGCCCGAACCTGGGTAAAACATTGTGTCCCTTGTCTCCTGTTACCATCCGCCTAGACGCATAGTTCGGGACCCCCTACCCGAGATCCGCCGGTTTTGACACCGACAAATCCTATCTCAGATTTCATGGCCTCAAGCCATTTTGCGGAATCTGGGCTCATCATCTTTTCCTCATAGTTTGTAGGTTCTCCATGGTCAAGTAACATGACTTCCAGAATAGGAGTACCGTACCACTCTGGTGCGGATCTTACTCTTGTAGACCTACGAGATTCGATAGTAACTTGATCTGAAGTTTCATGATCAATATCATTAGCTTCCTCACCGATTGGTGTAGTTGTCACAGGAACTGGTTCTTGTGATGAACTACTTTCCAATAAGGGAGCAGGTACAGTTACCTCATCAAGTTCTACTTTCCTCCCACTCACTTCTTTCGAGAGAAACTCTTTCTCTAGAAAGGATCCGAATTTAGCAACAAAAATCTTACCCTCAGATCTGTGATAGAAGGTGTACCCAATAGTCTCTTTTGGGTATCCTATGAAGACACATTTCTCCGATTTGGGTTCGAGCTTATCTGGTTGAAGTTTCTTCACATAAGCATCGCAGCCCCAAAGTTTAAGAAACGACAACTTTGGTTTCTTGCCAAACCATAGTTCATTAGGCGTCGTCTCAACGGATTTGGATGGTGCCCTATTTAACATGAATGCGGCCGTCTCTAAAGCATAACCCCAAAATGATTGCGGTAAATCAGTAAGAGACATCATAGATCGCACCATATCTAGTAAAGTACGATTACGA
>NW_025251808.1:0-2082 GCF_018294505.1 Triticum aestivum | reverse complement strand
GATGACCAGCTACTCGGCCAACTTGGCGCCGTCTCGGGCGCACTCCAGAGACTTGCGGTAGTCGCCGGTGACGGTAATGAGGCCCTTGCGACCCGTCATCTTCATCTTCAGGTACGTGTAGTGGGGAACCGCCATGAACTTGGCGAGCGCGGGTCAGCCCAGCAATGCATGATATGCGCTGGACAGGTCCACGACCTCGAACCAGACTGGTTCGCGTTGGAAGTGGCTGCTGTCGCCGAACAGGACATCGAGCCGGACCCAGCCAATGGGCGAGCAGGAGAGGCCGGGTACGATGCCGTGGAAGACTGTACGGGTTGGCTCCAGGTCCTCGGCCTTAAGGCCGAGCTTGGTCATCATGTCGCGGTAGAGGATGTTGATGCTACTACCGCCGTCGATGAGGACTCGAGAGAACTTGCATGTGCGCCGCGCGACGATGGTGAGGTTGAGGACAAGGGCGTATCCACCCTAACTCGGCATGACTGTCGGGTGATCCTCCCGGGTCCAGGTGATCGGGCGATCCGACCAGTGCATGAAATCCGGCTTGGCCGAGACGACGGTGTTCACCTCCTACCGAAGAAGGCGCTCGCTGCGCTTGTCGTCGCCGAGGCTGGTGAAGACAACGTAGGCCGCGTTCTGGTCCGGGTAGGCGTCATTCCGCATCGCGCCGCCGGCGGGAGGCGGCGGTGGAGGCGGAGGCGGTTGTCCTGCGCCTGGAGCTGGAGCCGGAGCCGGACGAGGCGGAACGTCTCCCCTCATGATGCGCTTGGTGATGGCGCACTGCCGAAGCATGTGCATGGAGGGTCTTGCACCGCTATGGTGCTTGCATGGGGCGTCGAGCATCTCTTCGAAACTCATGGCGGGTTGCCACGCCATCTTGTCGTTCTGCCGGCGCTTCTCTGCCGGGTTGCCGCGACGAACCGGTTGTCGTGACATTGCGCCAGCTGGTCGGCCTTGCGCTTGTTGTTCTGGTGATGCTGCTGCCGGTTGTTTTCGCCGACCGGCTTCGGGGGAGGAACCCACTTTGCTTTGCAGGCTTCATCCAGCGCCACCTGGATATTCATGGCGGAGTCGGTGTTGGCGTACTTGTCCGCCGTCACCATGAGCGCGGCCATGGTGGCCGGCTCGGAGGGTAGGAGCTTGTGCTTGAGGAGGGTGCCGTCTCGGCACCCGCTGACGAAGTACTGTATCGCCTGGACTTCATGGACTCCCTCGCAGCTGTTCCGGAGCTCGGTCCAGCGTGCGAGATACTCGCGGCTGGTCTCCGTCGCCCCTGCACGCACATGGCGAGCTGGATGGGGGACCGGGTCGCTTGTATGTCCCGGTGAAGTTGCGAACAAAGGCCTCCTCGAAGTCGACCCACACGTTGATGCTGCCCATCGACAGGCTGTTCAACCATGTGCGGGCCGACCCCTGGAGCATGAGCGGTGCGTAGCACACGACGAGACGACGATTGGCACCGGTGATGCCAATGGCCGTGGTGTAGTCGGTGAGCCAGTCTTCTGGCTCCACGGTTCCATTGTACTTGGGGTTGTCACGGGGGAGCACGAACCCCTTGGGAAAGGGCTCCTCCCGGATGCGTGGGCCGAAGCACGCCGGCCCGATAGCGCTGCTCTGCTCCACCTCCATGGAGCTAGTGAGCTGATCGAGGCGGTGGCGCGTGTCGGCGTCGTCGATGGCGCACGGGCCGAGTCGACTAGCGGCCGGGCCCCGAGGGGCCGGGTCGGTTGGAGTCGGACGTCGGCCATGCTGGCCGGGTCCGCGCTGGGTCTCCGGGGCGGGCTCGTTGCCCAAAGCATCGGCGGCGGTGGCGGCCGGGTTGCGTCGGGTCCGGGCTTGGCCGGAGTGCGCCTCGCCGGGCGGCGAGGAAGCCGTGTGCCGGGTCCGCCAAGGCGGGCGGAGCCAGATCCCGCCGGCTTGGCGAGCTAGTTGAGGTGATCCTGCTGGGTGTTGGTGGCGTGGAGGAGCTCGCGCATCCGCCCGATGTGTTCTTTGAGCTCCTCGCCCGCGAGTTGGTCGAGGCCGACCGCGGCTGCCTCCGCAGCGCGCATGTTCTTCACTGGGGTTCCGTCGACGGTCCGGCCG
>NW_025251807.1:0-2082 GCF_018294505.1 Triticum aestivum | reverse complement strand
GCTTGGGAGAAGCTGGGCATCTCTGACAAGGGCGGGGCGACAACCAGGGCGCAGATGCCTCCGATGGAGCCGCCGCTGACAGGGGGGGTCCATGGAGCTGGATCTCCCCATCCCCAACCAGTATGGCTCCAACCTGGGCTCGGTCACGTCCCCCCCGGTGCGGGCGGTGGCGGAGCCTTGTGCGGGCCAGATGGTGGAACCGCTGGGGGAGGCGCGCACTCCTATTGCGATGTCCATGGAGTCGCAGCCGCTTGCCTCACGCTCTCCATCCCAAGGGGGGCGCAGCTCCAACAAGCTCGGGGCGGTGAAGCAGCTCAAGAAGGTGGCCGTGCGCAAGGTTAGCGCGGAGGCCGTTCGTGTGGCGGAGCTCCAGGGTGCGCCGGTGACCCCCCGGCAGGCGGTGATGGCGCTGGCTGTGCCCACCTCCGCTCCGACCGCGTTGGAGGAGGACAAGACGGTGCCTGTCCCGAAGGCCAAGCGTACCAAGACCGTCGTGGACGGGCAGGTAGCTCATGTGCGGGTCAGCGCGCGGGCTAAGGGCGCTAAAGGGAACATGCCTTCGCTCCAACGCGCCCAACTCCTCCAAGCACAGAAGAACCTGGAAACCTCAGGTAATCCATTGCCCCGCTTCTCGATTTTGGATTGTTTCTCGGACGAGCACCTAGGCGAGGTGTTGGTGGAGAGTGGAGTTGAACCAATCGGGGAGGGCGGGGTTAGCGAGCTAATCTCGCTGGTGCGCGCTAAGGAACTGGCTCAGGCGGCACTCGCAGCGGCGGCTGCTCAACACGCGGAGCATATGGCTGTCGAGGAGGATCCCTCGACGTCGCTAAGTCTCCGGCCCGAAGGGGAGACAGCAACAGGGGTTGCTGCTCCTCCCTCACCTCGATGCGGCAAGGCGAGGCGCGTGGCCAAGGCGATCACCTCTAGGGGGATCCGCCTGCGAAACCGCGTCATCTAGATGCGGATGCTCATTTGGAACATCCGTGGCTTCGGCCACTCGGGGCGGCGCACCCAACTCCGCGACTACATCAGGAAAGAAGGGATTAATATAGTAGGGCTCCAGGAAACCATTAAAACTGATTTTCGTCACCAAGACCTCGTAGCCATAGACCCTTTGGAGCGTTTCATTTGGCAACATAGCCCGGCTATTGGGCATTCGAGTGGCATGCTGCTTGGCTTTTGCAGTGCTATATATGAGGTGCTGTCCTGGGAGGTAGGCACCTCCTTCATTGCAGCCAATATTCGCGTGAGAGCTTCGCTACGCGAGCTCGTGATCCTGCAAGTCTATGGACCAGCAGATCACTCACGTTCGGCAGAGTTTCTGGGAGAACTCGAAGCCAAGGTGCTGGCAGTTGCCGCATCCCAGATCCCGCTCCTAGTGGGTGGTGATTTTAACCTCATCCGATCGAACGCGGACAAAAACAATGACAACATCAACTGGTCAAGGGTGAACATGTTCAACAACGCAATTGCGTCAATGTCACTTAGGGAAGTGGCAAGAACGGGGGCAAGATACACTTGGACCAACAAACAACTAGCCCCGGTGAGATCCGTCTTGGATCGCGCCTTCATGTCTCCGGAATGGGAAGTGGTGTTCCCATTATGCTCGCTCCTTGCTGAAACAAGGATCGGCTCGGACCATGTTCCACTCATCCTATCTTCAGGGGAAGATAAGGTACGTCGCAGCCCGTGTTTCTTTTTCGAAACAGCGTGGTTCGAGGCTCCTGATTTCGACAACATCTTTCGGGAAAGATGGTTGAGAAGTGTCCAAGCCACGGGCCTGCAGCGCGGCCCTATGGAGTTTTGGACAACGGTGGGGGGACGCTTGCGTGCAAGCCTCAAGGGATGGGGCGCGAATCAGGGACGAGACGAGAAAGTTTTGAGGGCGAAACTTCTCGATGAGATCGCAATCCTCGACACTCAAGCAGACTCGCGTCCATTCTCGGAGCATGAATGGGCGCATCGATACGCCTTGGAAGGGCAAGTCGAGGAGTTGCTCCGATCCGAGGAGGAATACTGGAGGCGCCGAGGAGGACTTAAGTGGATGCTCAAAGGAGATGCGAACACTGGCTACTTCCACGC
>NW_025251806.1:0-2082 GCF_018294505.1 Triticum aestivum | reverse complement strand
TATGCACATATTTTAGAGATTAAGTAATTCCTTAATATTCAGAACATCAAATATTCATAAACCATATAGGAATCCAATGAAAATTAAGAACTATGACTGTCACCAGAGACGCATTTTTAGGATGGTACGGAACATCGATATATCGACTCAAATTAGCATTACTACTATCAAGGATAGCCATAGTTCAGGGAAAAAAACTCTAGTGCTCTCTGTGAGATTACCATTTGCATTGTACAGATTCTGTACTGATGAAGCAAATAGTGAGTCAGTTGTTTCCTTTCTTGTTGAAACTCTAGTGCTCCCTATCAGATTTTCATGGTGTTTGCCTTGCATTTCTTTGCAACCTTACTCTGTTCTGACACAGGGCTCTCAGGAACTTATCGTGTCACTCAGGCTAGCCAAACATATAGGATCATCTTCCCACGTGCAGTGGTTCAGCTTTCTTTATGTCATATCTTCTGCTACAGTCAAAATTTTATGAATCTCATAAATCCATACAGATGCATGCTTGTAATCAACAATTATAAATTTAATTTTCTTACTTATTATTTCTTTCTGTACCTAGCCTTTATTCGCCCATATCAGAATTCAGTATGACAAAAATCAAGCAACAATGCGATCCTTTTGTAAGCATCAGCTAGTTGCACCTGAGTGGATACTTTGCGCTTTACCAATTTTAATACTCTTTGCATAACATGCTCTATGGTGTGTCTCAACAGTAACAAGGTAGGATTGAAAGAACCACACCAGTTTCAGATTATATGTATACGCACTTTACTTTCCCAAGAGCTATATATTACTAGTTCTGCAAATGCAGTCATGGCAAAAGTGAGTACCATCTCTGCAGTCCAATTTTTGCAATTGCATTCCGCCCTGATTCACAAAACACTTTGAAACCAAAAACACTCATAGCCAAGCGATTACCTTCACGTCCATCCTGGAGATTTGGGGTCAATCTGACCAATCAATATAAACAACATCCCTCTTGGAACCTAGCTAGCCCACTAATTCCAAACAAGCCAGCCTTTCATGCACAACGGAACAAAACCACCAGCATTCCATGCACAAAGAAACGACAAATTGCAGGTCCTACCAGGATCTAGGCAAGGAACAAAAGGCATAGAGGCACATTCCACTAAAAAGCAAAGAGAATAATACTCCCTTTACCAAAAAAGACAAGAAACAAAAGGTCCTCATTGGCCAAGCTGCATACCAATCATATCACCATTCAACAGTGGACCTAGCCCTGGAAACCAAGAGGAGTGGGACGAGGAGGAGAAAAAGGGTTGACCCGTAGACCCACGAAGGGAGACGCACCAGGATGCTACCAAACGATGCGTAGGCACATATCAACGGACGCACCGACCAAGGGATCGACCAAAAGCACAAGAATCCGGTAACAGTGGACCAATCTGCATGAAAACAAAGAAAAATCATTGATGAGCAGCAGCCAACGAGCAAGAAGAACAAGGGGCATACAATGAAATGACGCGAAGACCAACTCCAGGAACGAGTGGGGCATCTTCTTCTTCCCCCGTGGCATCCTCTTCCTCTCCCCCACGACCTCCATGGCCTCCACCCCTTCCTCCCAGCTCTCACATGTTGACGTACAAGCAAGAGGAGGCAAAGGAAGGGCGCTCACCACAGCTCCTCTCACCCGTCCCTGTGGTGGCACCCTCTGTTGCATTTTGCCGCCGCCGGCGGTGGTGTAGCCTTGTGACGGGAAGAGGCTGCGGGAGGAGAGCGCGCGCGAGGAGGGTGCGCGAGGAGGCGACGACGCCGGGGAACTGGACGGCGGGGGTCTGGCGGGCTGGGCGAAGGACATGGCGGCGGCGTGGCGAGCTGCTAGGGTTAGGGTTCGGGTGGAGGAGGCGTAGAGGAGGAGGAGGGACGAGCGAGTGCGGGAGGAAGCGGCGGCCGCCATCCTCACCTACGTAGTTGACCCGCGACGCCTACACCTCCGGCGACCGCGGCACGAACCCACTGAGGCACCCGCACACGGTGTTGCGCCCACATGGGTTGACGACACCGGCGACGCCTCCCTCTCTGGTCGCTTCCTTCACAGCGCCGTCCAGTAGGTGG
>NW_025251805.1:0-2082 GCF_018294505.1 Triticum aestivum | reverse complement strand
ATGCATTGACTTCAGTTGTCCTGGTTTTGTGCAAGTTAGCCACAGAGTTGGTCTTGGAGCAAGAATACGACCACCCTCTGTTTATCGTGGAAAGCAGACAGTAATACACATTCAAATTTTCAAGGTATTATCGTATTCTTAAAGTATAAGATTTCTCAAGTGTCATGTACAAATTATATGTATATAAATTAGTATTATTTGATTGTATTTCGTGTGCATAACCACTATATATACCTTACTGAACGTGACCACAACTTGATATGTTTTTTTACGATCTTACACCCACATACTATCTTTTTGCACATATATGACACTATTCTAATAATATAGATTCAAAAGGAAAGTTCAATTAATCATGACAATATTCTGAACATGAAGGAAATACACATATATCATTCTGATTCATATTCCTTGCTATGCAAAAAGGATTAGGTGAAGACATGCATGCCTACTATATCTCATCAAAAGGATTATAAAATAATTGGCCGCTAAAAAATACTAGAAAGAATAAGATCACGATTGTAAATAATCATAGTTATTTAATAGCCTATGTATCTCACGCAATATTGATTTAAGGACGGCATCTAACCTACAATAAATATTGATTTATTTTAGGACCCTGTGTCTAAGAACTGGTGGTTGACTTATGAGCATGTAGCAATTGGATATTGGCCAAGTGCATTATTCGAATTCCTTAGGAACAAAGGTGACGCAGCATTCTGGGGTGGGATTGTTGAGGGGCCGACTGCCTCGTCAAACTCTCTGCAAATGGGTAGTGGACATTTTGCTTCGGAGGGATACGGAGGAGCAGCTTTCGTAAAAAATATCCAGCTTGCGAATAATGAGAAGGGCTATTTTGACACTCCAAATAATTCTCAAGTGCGGCCTGAATCATCGATAAATCCAAATATACTGTGGAAAGATTTGAATATAGTAAATATGTAGGTATGCGTATCTTTTATGGTGGATTAGGGTCTTATAAGGCCTACTGACATGAACTCAACGAATATATTAAAACAATCATTATGATCAAATAAGTGATGGTGAATTATGTATTATCGATTTCCGTTTATGATAGAAGCTGGGGCCTAGCAGTAGTGTTGGGGCCCGCGCTACTGCTAGCACGATGAACCTAACATTTAGCTATAGTGTGGGCCTCGCCTCATGTTACCACTACATCTATTAGGCATGAGGTAGGACCCACACTACTACTAAATAGCATCAGTGTTGGCTAGTGCCTCGCACCACTACTATGCATGCGTATTTCATTTCAGCATATTTATACTGCATTTATACACCCTTATACAATTGTTATACCGTAGCAATGATATAACAACTCATCATCATCGTAGTGATATAACAACTCATCATTATCATCACCATCATCATCGTAGAGATATAACAATGTCTCACCATAAGGATCATCATAAGTTCACCAGTACTAGCTAATTGTTAGCATTTAGATAAATAATTTCTTAACACATGACAAGTACTAGGACCTACTCTCTCTCTCTCTCTGGTAAAATATCATAAAATAGAAAAACATGTCCAGTCCAATACGGAGCATAGAGATCCACCGGTATCCAACTTGTGGCCTTCGCCCAGTCACTATTTTTCGCCATCCTTTGATTTTGAGGCCTCCGTCTGTTTGAGTAGTGAAGCACATGTATATTTGCAGACCCTCCCACCATGGCCGTACGCACACAATTGTCATCTCACCTTCGACATACATCAGTGGATGCACAACACAATTCAGGAGCTTCTGTTGAAGAACATAATAGTAACATATTTAGCAATGTAGTTTACTTAAGAAAAATGTATGAAAAAGATGGACTAGTGACATAATAGTAAAAAATCTTACCATGATATTTGCATGTATGTTACCACCGCTCAACTCATGGACTAATGGTACATATCAACTATAATTTTTGCCAGCTCCAAAGATGATCTTAAAAGTCATAACTTCATTAACAAAGGTGACAAGAGAAATCTTATCTTCCCAAGTTGGATCTAAGCCATGATTGTAGTAGGTATTGTGTACAATCTTCTGTGTGTCTCTTGGAGAAAGGAAATAAGCTGTCA
>NW_025251804.1:0-2082 GCF_018294505.1 Triticum aestivum | reverse complement strand
AAATATACAAGATGCCACTTCATAAATTTCGTCCCGAGGCTATTTTAGGTGCTGCGTCACCTTATTATTGGGCCAGGCCCATGTAATTTCGAAATATATAAGTATAGGCTATTTTTAGAGTCCGTATGTGTGGGGAAACAAGAGATAGGGTTGATTTCGGACCCCTCCACCAAGGGCCACGAAATTCCCCCCTCTTCCTCCATATATACAGCCCTTAGGGCATCGTTTAGACTTTGGGTTTTGTTTAGATTAAAAGTTCGCCATAGCTGCAACTTCGCGTACTTCGTTTGTGTTCAACGACCAGACAAAGGCGTCACAGAACCCCACCTTGATCAATAAAGCTTTCATCTTATATTCGCAATATCCAGATTGCAATCTTAGTTTCTTGCTTGTTCTTCGTTTGCTCGCAGGAAACAGACCCTCGTGGTCAGGTTGATCGTGCTCCGGCGTGGTCAATAACCTCTCGGAGTTAGTTTAGCGATTGCTAAGGCGCGACGTCCTCACACGTTCGTAGTCGGATCGTCAAAGTCGACTTCCACCAAAGCGATATCCATCATCTCATCGAAAGATGGGACACCTTTGCCTCTATCAAGTGGTATCAGATTGCCAGGTTGCTCGGTGAGATTTTACAGTTTTTCGTAGTTTAGATCGAGTCTGTTCTTCATACCTACAGTCCACGAAAAAGCCACAAAAAAAATTAGGGTTAGTTCATCATATCCGAACCAATCTGAGCCTTTGCATAATCTTTTTAGGGTTTTGCTTTGTTGAATTTGCGGTTGCATCGTCGTGTCTAGTTGCTGGTCTTAGAGTCTAGTCTTTTAGAGTTTCGAGTTCTGGTCATAAGTTGTCACGCCGCCGCCGCACCATCATCATCGCCCCTGCCATCTACCTCCACCGCTTATCCGCCACCGCTCCGAATCCGTATCCATATACCACCACCGATTCATATACGACCACCGATTCATATCCATATCCATATACTACCACCGCTACCACCACCGCTGCCATATACCACCACCATATATCCACCACCAATCCGAGTTCCTTGCTTATTAGGTTTGTTTTCGAGATCCATCTAGTTTCCGATTCGTGTTTCCTTGCCGGAGTAGGTTTCGGAAAAAAAAAAGAGTCGGGTAGCCACGCTCCGTTTAGGCCCAAAATTTTTCGAAAACGCATTTTTCGAAAAAATTTCTGGCTATCCTATTTTTAGGTGTTTCTGAGTGTTTTGAGACAGGTGCCATTATAGGAAGTTTTTTTTGACCCGTTTCCAGTTTTTGGGTCCGGGCAGTCAAAAAAAAAAATTGGTCGAAAAAATTTCGTGCCCATCCTGTCAGTTTGAGCTAAGAAGAGTTTTGAGACACTCGCCATTATAGTGATTTTTCGCAAAAAAAAAGCAGCGCAAAAAAAAGCAGCGCAAAAAAAAAGAGCGAAAAAAAATTCAGAGTGTGCTTTTCCCTTGTTTACGTGCCGCGCCGTGATTTTGTTGGTGTTCTAGGCTCGCGTCTCTAGCACAGTCTAGCCTAGGACCAGCACAGTACCGTCGTTGAGCGTTTATTCAACTTTGCATCTCTAAATTGATTATTGCTGACCCTTTTTGCTACCATAGTATAAGCCTTCCCAGCTCCACATACATCTACGTCGTGCGTTTGACTCTCCCTGGTAATCGCTCTATCCAAGCTTTGAGAGTTTTGACTACAACGGTTGCCGATCACCGCCTGCTGCTGGGTAAGAACTGGTAAGAATTTGAGATTTGCTTGACGGATTTGTGATACACCACCACCACTTCTTAGTAGTCTGTAGGATCATATTCTTGTGTGTTTCTATTGCTGCTAACCATGCCAGGATCACAAGCCGACGAGATTGACTGGGAGAACTTATCGAACAAGGAGCTTCATGATAAGTTTCAGCAAATGATGACTGAACAGGTACAAGATGTGCTGAACAATTTTGAAGAGGCCATGGAGAAGATCACTGGCCTTGAGAAGACGTTCAAAACAAAGCTCGATAACAGATTTAATGAACTGCTTGCGCGTCTTCCACCACCGGCTGCACCTGTCGCACCTCTGCAACAACAACAACTAC
>NW_025251803.1:0-2083 GCF_018294505.1 Triticum aestivum | reverse complement strand
TTCTTCTTCAAGACATGACTGCAATAGGCTCAAACTCTCATAAGATTAATCTTTGGATAACTCGATGAATAACACCTTGGTTATCACATAATCTCCTTCTTTCGACCTTGAAGCCAACATACGGTTTTCGAGCATTGCCTATAGACAAACCATTAATCAATAGGGATTATCATCAATTACCAAAACCAAACATGTGGGCACCATGCTATTTCAGAATTGAAGTCAACGAGCCCAGCTACTCATCGTGGTCGTAACGACATGCCAAAAAAATCAGTTGATAATACAATTTGACGAGCCGAGCAAGTCGTCGTGGCCGAAACACCCCAAAAAATAGGGTGTCGCTATGTGCCTCTTCTTGCGATGCCTAGGTAAGACTCGCCTAAAGGGGGCCCAAACTGGGCCACCCCAGTAACGATGAGATCATGCGTGTTTATATTTTTGTATTTTTTCCTTTTTCCTTCAAATTTTCATTTATGTGTTGTTTACTTTTTTTATAATTCGAAATATTGAGATAGAAAAATATTTATGATGAACACAAAATGTATAACATGAATGAAAATATATATTTAAATGTTAATCATGCACATGATATTTTTGACAATTAAAAAATGTTACACATTTCCAAAATAGATTTGCATAAAAATTAAAAATGTTTACAAAGTGCAACAAATGTTCGTATAATTAGGAAAATATTTCACATATTTAAAAAAAGTATGTCACACCTAAAAAAGAAAAAGAAAAACCCAACAAAGAAAAAGAAAAGAAACCAAAAAAAGAAACAAACAAACAAAACCAAAGTATAAAGAAGGAAAAAAGAAGAAAAACATAAGAAAACGGAGAAAAACGGAGAAAACCGAAAACATAACGTTGAAAAAAACCCTGGAGAAAAAGCAAAGAGAACGGAAGAAAAACCAACTGGACCGATTGAATGCAGGGAGCAGATGCGCAGGAGCTAATGGGCCGGCCCGCTACGGCCGACATATATCCCCCGCCAAGAAAGCAGAGCACCAACGGAAACAGAGCAACCAACCACCGGCGGCCAAGAACTCCGCCAAGAACTCTGCCCCCGTCTAGCAACCTCGCCGCCGTCGTCTCCAAGCTCCTCCCCCGCTTCCTTCCTCCAAGAACCGGAAGCGGTCTTCCCCTCTCCGCCCCCGTCCATCAAGCAGCCTCGCCGTCGTCCCGAGGTCCTGCCCCGCTTCCTCCAAGAATTGGAAGAACTCCTCCCCACTCCGTCCCCAACCTCGCCGGCGTCTCCTCGCCTGCCTCGATCCCCCTATGGCTTCTTTACAGAGTCTACCGGGCGAGGTTCTCACCGAGATCGCTCGCCGACTCACTTGCCAGTCCGACCTCGCCGCCATGGCGGAGGCGGTGGGAGGACCCATCTCTCTCCCAGTCCCCCGTCCTCCTGTCCCGTGGCTGATGATGCCAGCGCGGTTTGTGGCGGATCTCTCCCCCGGCATTCCTCCCACAGTCTGCTCCTTTGCCTGACATGCCGGGGACGAAGCTTCATGGTGCACCGCCGCGGGCTGGAGCACCGGCTCCGGCTCCCCGCGGACTTCAACGGTGGCCGGATGTTTGGAACCTACCAAGGAGGCTGGGTATTTCTGGCCGTCGGGCAGCAGTTCGGCCACGCCGCCGTCAACATCTTCTCAGGGACCCGGCTACTGTTTCCCGACTACGTGGTGGTCGCCGACAACACAGTGCGTCCCATGGTTCTGATCGCCGCGGCGCTCTCCGCCGAGCCGCTTGGTCACCACGGCGCCTGCTTGGCTGCCGCCATCGGCCACGTGGGCGGCTTCGTCCCCGACGGCAACCGGCCGCCTCAGTTCGCGTTGTGGCGCGTGGACGGGGCTGCGCTCGACCAGCGGCCTCTGGCCCGTGGATTCGACGTCGAGGACGCCGGAGCCGGACTGCAGGAGGAGCTTGTCTTGGAAGACGTTGCTTGGTACAATGGAGTGCTTTACTTGCTGACGAGTCGGGAGGATCTGGTGGCGGTGCACGTGGGGGCCGAGGGGCAGGTCCTCGTCGCTCATCAGCAGCTTATCAGGTGCCGGCGGGCCGCCGAGCGGCATCATCATCG
>NW_025251802.1:0-2083 GCF_018294505.1 Triticum aestivum | reverse complement strand
AACTACACTTAGAGAAAAGAAAAGATAAAATTGAATGTGAATAGTGACACTACTCATAGTCGAATTTGTCTTTTGTGAATCTAACTGTAGATTGCGTTTGAGCTGATTTTTTTAGAGTTATAATAGAGCTATCCTGCAGGTGTTTTTTTTCTTCAGAATTGTCTGTATATGAAATTGTAGGGTGATTCTACGATCTCACCTAAAAGACAGATCCTATACTCGTCTTCCCGGGTATTCTGGTGGATTTAAACAGCAATAGCAATAAGTAAAAATTTGATGTTGAAAAACAATAATGTAAGTGAAGACTTTGGGGTAGGTGAAGTCAAGAAAAATAATACCTCTACTCTAGTCCAGGTCGGACCTCTCAATTAGTACTACCGGGTAACAGTGGGCGTCCGATCCGGATCCAGAGGTGAGGTGGTAAGATAAGAACTACTAGTGCTCCTAGGCTCACTCTCGTCTCGGTCTTACGCTCACTCACTCTCTCGAGCTGGTTGTGCTGTCTTCTCCACGGCCGGCGCTCCTCTGCTCTGCTCCTCACCTCCGCCTCGCCGTACGGGAACGCGGCTCAGTCCCTGCCGCCTCTTCTCCGGCAACGCACCTCCCGTCACCTCGCCCTCTCACCACGGCCAAGCCCGGCCCTGAGGGAGGGCGAGCGGGGCGGCCGCCCCGGGCCCCACAAATGTTTAACCCAGCACGTTGCACCTGGGTGACTGACTCACTGACATTGCATGTTCATGACACTTTCAGGAGCTAGCGCTTTCAGTTCAAGATTTTTAGTATATGAACCCATGAATCCATCTCAAAATCAACGTGGAATGGGATCGGTTGCTTTTTTGACTGGCTAGCTAAATCACAGCTCATCTAAAGGCCCTGTGTTCTTTTGCAAAGAAAGGATTAGTGCGTGCATGTGTACGCACGTCTCTAAACCATACAATCAGCTGGAAGAGAATACAAAAAATGATTAATTCTAAAAAAGTGAAACAAGAAAGATTAAGACGTGATTCTTTTTAGCGTTCTACAGAGCAAAGAGAGCTTCTTTCACCGCAGCGCAGTGCGTGGCTAGGAGAGACACGACACGACAGTGCTTGTACCTGCCCTGCTAATTCAGATTTCTTGCGGTTGACACGACAGTAATTAATATGTATAGTGCAGCCCAGTTTTATATGCAGTTAGACAGTAGTCAGATTTGGGGAGAAGTCGCTCGCTCGCGTCGCCTCAAGGGGGGCGACTCGGGCGCCCCAACCGCCGCCGCCCTCGACCTCCCTCCTCCCCTTCTTCCCCGCCGCCACTGAAGGAGGCCGGCGAGCGAAGCTTGCCCGGTGGACGGCGGGCCTTCCTCCTTTCTTCACGAGGGGATCCTCTGGCTGAGATGCATCGGCGTTCCTGGGCATACAGCATGGAGGCGGAGTTGGCGCGCTCGGGCGGCGGCCCGATGGGATCCCGGCGTCGCTGCGGGGGCTGGCGGCGGCGGTTCTGGGGTTTCCCGCCCCAGATCGGTTCTCCTTCGGGTGGTCGGGCTCGGGCGCCGTCCGGCGGTCCTAAGCGGTGGTGGGCGCTCGCGTCGGCTATCCTCCTTCGCCGATCTGATTGGGGACGGCCGAAGGCGTTGGCTTGATGCCGGATCCGAGCACGGTGGTGGTGTCGTCCCCTTCAGGGATGACGGTCGGGTGGTGGGTCCTTGTGGCGGCGTCGGTGGCGGCGGATCTTGGGATCCCGCTCCCGGGGACGTCGCAGGACGCGGCGGCCCGTGCACGAGAGATGAAGTTTCTTCGAACTGATCTGAGTGAAAACTTTCTTTTGACTACTACAAAGGCCAGCGGTGGTGGCACTGTCTGTGTCGTTCCCTTCTTGAAGGCATCGCCGTGGAGAAGTTCAAGGTCACTCTCTGTTACCTCCGGGGGAAACCCTAGATCAGTTGATCGGATGATGGCGGCGCCCTGGTGTCGTTTCCTCCTTGGGGGCATCATTCATGGAGGTACACACGGGCTCAGGGAACAACGGACGATTTCTTTGGTGGAGTGGTACTTCATCTTATACATTGATGGCGGCGTATCTTGGCGGCGTGGCGCTGTGGAGATTC
>NW_025251801.1:0-2083 GCF_018294505.1 Triticum aestivum | reverse complement strand
CTCATATATAGATAAAACTCTGACTCATACATAGATAAACCACACTCAGTCACAAACATAGATAAAACACTCACTCATACATAGATAGACTTGCATTGACATGCAGTGCATTCATACTTAGATAGAAGAGCTAGGAGCAATGGGGTGTTTAAGAGCTCATTCATCTGGGTAGAGGATCCTACTCCACCTCAGCCTAGTGCACTGAAAAGGATGGAGATTAGCCCTCCTCCTTGCCCAGTAGATGATATCATCATCAGTGGGGTTTGATCCAGGTGGGAATGCCTCCAGGAACTGTTGTACATCCTTGCGGTTGCGTGCTGCAAGGATCCTCTCTGCCAGCTGCCTTCTTTGCAACCTTCTTGCCTCTCTACACCTAGCTCCACTGGGTACCTCTTCTGCATCTACTACCTCTCCAGGATCCATTGGGTTCTCTCTTGCGGCTGGGGGGAGAAGTGAGAGATTTGGCTTTGACTGGTGTTTGTGCCATTTGGTGTGCTTTATATAGAATTAAGAGGGGTGGGTGGTAGGTAGGCAGAGGTAAATATGGTAGGTGGGCAGAGGTAGCCCATTATTGTGTGCTAATTTTAGGCACGAAAATAATAACAAGCCAATTTAGTTACTGGCTAATATTAGTTAATTGGTAAATTTAGCTAATTTGTATTCAGTAACTACGACTGAATTGGTATTCAGTAAGTTTAACTTAATTTAGCTAATTTGTATTCAGTAAGTTTAACTGAATTTAGCTAATTTCTTTCAGTAAACTCATTCTAACTGAATTTGTATTTGTATCAGTTTGCTTAACTGAATTTCTTTTAGTAAACTCATTTTAACTGCATTTGTATTTGTATTCAGTAAGCTTAACTGAATTTGTTTCAACTCATTTTAACTGAACAGCAAGATTTCTTAGCAGCATATACAACTACCAACAGCAACAACAACATAATTAGATGGCAACAGTTGCAGCGTAAGTTCAACCCATATGCAGTTGCAGCATAAGTTCAACCCAAAAGTAGTTCAAACCAGCCCATTCGAAACTACAAATAACTTATGTGCTACCAATATACGAAGCACACCTAACTACTAACTGATATGCTAACTTATATGCTACTCAGCATACCTAACTACATTCTGCAGTCTTCAGTTCTTCATTTCTGGAGCTCCTTCAGACGCTGGGACCAGCGCACCTCCCCTGCAAGTGGAATCTTCGTCGGCTTCTTCCTCTTCTTGGAGGCATCCCGTGCTTGCCCGTCCACCACCTCCGTCAGCACGTCCTCCAGTACCTCCTTCTTGACAAAGTCAGGCATCTCTGGCAGCAGGTCCACGTCAATGGGGCGGTGCCTGTCGCCCTCGTTGCCGGCGACGACGGGAGCCAGCATGACGACGTCGTCCGGCTCGTCGTCAGATAGCAGCACTACCTCAATCTCCTCCTCGGCAGAGTCAGAGTCGGTGTCGTCGGAGAAGGATTCATCGTCGGAGGAGGGTTGGACGTCGGAGTAGGCGGTGTTCACCGGCGCGGGGAGGGCGAGGACGACGTCGTCGAGGCGCTGCATCCTGGAGGCAACGCGGAACGGATCCGGGTGCGGCGACGGTGTGGTGGCGGAGCGGTACATCCACCACCGCGCGCGCTGCCTCGGATCGTCCGACCGCGTCTCCGCCATTGCGAAGCGCAAGACCAGGACCGGAGCTACGCCAGGTGCGGGCATGGCGCGACGCTTCTCGTCGTCAGTCATGACCTTTACCAGGCCTAGCGCGTGGTGGAGGAGCATCTGGCCGGAGGGGAACCAGCGAGCTATCTCCTTCAGGTCCGCGCGGAGCGCATCGTCGTCGCCGCCAGATCCTCGATGACCCTCTGCCATGCGGGGGTCTTGTCCATGGCGCCGGCGGCGGCGTGGAGCTCGGCGACGAGGGTTTTCTTGGTGGAGCGGGGGGTGGCGGGGGCACCGAGGAGCGGGGGGTGGCGGGGGCACCGAGGAGCGAGCTGCGACGTGGGTGGAGTGGCGTGGAGTTGAGCTAGTGGAGTTGAGTTGGTTGGCTTTAAAGCACTAGGAAACCGAATCAGCGGAGCGAACGAACTAGTGGAACG
>NW_025251800.1:0-2083 GCF_018294505.1 Triticum aestivum | reverse complement strand
AACTACACTTAGAGAAAAGAAAAGATAAAATTGAATGTGAATAGTGACACTACTCATAGTCGAATTTGTCTTTTGTGAATCTAACTGTAGATTGCGTTTGAGCTGATTTTTTTAGAGTTATAATAGAGCTATCCTGCAGGTGTTTTTTTTCTTCAGAATTGTCTGTATATGAAATTGTAGGGTGATTCTACGATCTCACCTAAAAGACAGATCCTATACTCGTCTTCCCGGGTATTCTGGTGGATTTAAACAGCAATAGCAATAAGTAAAAATTTGATGTTGAAAAACAATAATGTAAGTGAAGACTTTGGGGTAGGTGAAGTCAAGAAAAATAATACCTCTACTCTAGTCCAGGTCGGACCTCTCAATTAGTACTACCGGGTAACAGTGGGCGTCCGATCCGGATCCAGAGGTGAGGTGGTAAGATAAGAACTACTAGTGCTCCTAGGCTCACTCTCGTCTCGGTCTTACGCTCACTCACTCTCTCGAGCTGGTTGTGCTGTCTTCTCCACGGCCGGCGCTCCTCTGCTCTGCTCCTCACCTCCGCCTCGCCGTACGGGAACGCGGCTCAGTCCCTGCCGCCTCTTCTCCGGCAACGCACCTCCCGTCACCTCGCCCTCTCACCACGGCCAAGCCCGGCCCTGAGGGAGGGCGAGCGGGGCGGCCGCCCCGGGCCCCACAAATGTTTAACCCAGCACGTTGCACCTGGGTGACTGACTCACTGACATTGCATGTTCATGACACTTTCAGGAGCTAGCGCTTTCAGTTCAAGATTTTTACTATATGAACCCATGAATCCATCTCAAAATCAACATGGAATGGGATCGGTTGCTTTTTTGACTGGCTAGCTAAATCACACCTCATCTAAAGGCCCTGTGTTCTTTTGCAAAGAAAGGATTAGTGCGTGCATGTGTACGCACGTCTCTAAACCATACAATCAGCTGGAAGAGAATACAAAAAATGATTAATTCTAAAAAAGTGAAACAAGAAAGATTAAGACGTGATTCTTTTTAGCGTTCTACAGAGCAAAGAGAGCTTCTTTCACCGCAGCGCAGTGCGTGGCTAGGAGAGACACGACACGACAGTGCTTGTACCTGCCCTGCTAATTCAGATTTCTTGCGGTTGACACGACAGTAATTACTATGTATAGTGCAGCCCAGTTTTATATGCAGTTAGACAGTAGTCAGATTTGGGGAGAAGTCGCTCGCTCGCGTCGCCTCAAGGGGGGCGACTCGGGCGCCCCAACCGCCGCCGCCCTCGACCTCCCTCCTCCCCTTCTTCCCCGCCGCCACTGAAGGAGGCCGGCGAGCGAAGCTTGCCCGGTGGACGGCGGGCCTTCCTCCTTTCTTCACGAGGGGATCCTCTGGCTGAGATGCATCGGCGTTCCTGGGCGTACAGCATGGAGGCGGAGTTGGCGCGCTCGGGCGGCGGCCCGATGGGATCCCGGCGTCGCTGCGGGGGCTGGCGGCGGCGGATCTGGGGTTTCCCGCCCCAGATCGGTTCTCCTTCGGGTGGTCGGGCTCGGGCGCCGTCCGGCGGTCCTAAGCGCTGGTGGGCGCTCGCGTCGGCTATCCTCCTTCGCCGATCTGATTGGGGACGGCCGAAGGCGTTGGCTTGATGCCGGATCCGAGCACGGTGGTGGTGTCGTCCCCTTCAGGGATGACGGTCGGGTGGTGGGTCCTTGTGGCGGCGTCGGTGGCGGCGGATCTTGGGATCCCGCTCCCGGGGACGTCGCAGGACGCGGCGGCCCGTGCACGAGAGATGAAGTTTCTTCGAACTGATCTGAGTGAAAACTTTCTTTTGACTACTACAAAGGCCAGCGGTGGTGGCACTGTCTGTGTCGTTCCCTTCTTGAAGGCATCGCCGTGGAGAAGTTCAAGGTCACTCTCTGTTACCTCCGGGGGAAACCCTAGATCAGTTGATCGGATGATGGCGGCGCCCTGGTGTCGTTTCCTCCTTGGGGGCATCATTCATGGAGGTACACACGGGCTCAGGGAACAACGGACGATTTCTTTGGTGGAGTGGTACTTCATCTTATACATTGATGGCGGCGTATCTTGGCGGCGTGGCGCTGTGGAGATTC
>NW_025251799.1:0-2083 GCF_018294505.1 Triticum aestivum | reverse complement strand
GTACACGGACCCGTGAACGGGCTGTACGTGGACACGAGGAAAAAATGGCCGACGCCCGTCGTGGACGGAACCGGACGCGCGCCATGGAAAACTGGGCAAAAACACGTACGAGGCACACAGACGTACACGGACCCGTGAACGGGCGGTACGTGGACACGGGAAAAAAGTGGCCGACGCCCGTCGTGGACGGAACCGGACGCGCGTCATGGAAAACTGGGCAAAACCACGTACGACGCACACGCACGTACACGGACCGTTACACGGACCCGTGAACGGGCTGTACGTGGACACGGGAAAAAAGTGGCCGACGCCCGTCGTGGACGGAACCGGACGCGCGCCATGGAAAACTGGGCAAAACCACGTACGAGGCACACACACGTACACGGACCCGTGAACGGGCTGTACGTGGACACGGGGAAAAAGGGGCCGACCCCCGTCGTGGACGGAACGTGACGTGCGCACATGGAAACCTGGGCAAAACCACGTACGAGGCACACACATACACGGACCCGTGAACGGGCTGTACGTGGACACGGGAAAAAAGTGGCCGACGCCCGTCGTGGACGGAACCGGACGCGCGCCATGGAAAACTGGGCAAAACCACGTACGAGGCACACACACGTACACGGACCCGTGAACGGGCGGTACGTGGACACGGGAAAAAAGTGGGCGACGCCCGTCGTGGACGGAACCGGACGCACGCCATGGAAAACTGGGCAAAAACACGTACGACGCACACACACGTACACGGACCCGTGAACGGGCTGCACGTGCACGGACCGTTACACGTACACGGACCCGTGAACGGGCGGTACGTGGACACGCACGTACACGGACACGTGAACGGGTACGAGAGGTCCGGGAGAAAAAAAGTCCCATACGCCATGGAAACCGGGTCAAAACTAGCTAATGATGGTCAAGAAACGGTGCCATGGCAGCGAAAACATCTCTCATGGCAGAAAAACGCTGCCACGGCGGCGTTTCAAAACAGTGTACCCCTCCTTCACAAACTGAAGGGCAGGGGTCCCAATGGGGGCTAAAACCCTCGGGTATAGTAGGGAGGAGGGGTCCTTCCTGGTGGGCGTACGGAACACGGTTGGTTTTTCTTAGGAAAAACACCCGTTTTCTCGTACGCCCATCCTTTCCCAACGTTGCCTCGGATGTCCCGTCGTTATGCCATCACGAAGGTGCTGGCCCGGTCCCATGTACGTCTCGTGAGAAATCCTGACCCTACAGCCGAACGTGGCTCGGGAAACAGGAAAGTACCCCGTTACGTACACGATCCGACCGACGGTAAACAGTCGCAACGGTGTGCCTCGAATGTCGCCTCCGGAAAACCGTTGCCCCCCGGGGGCAACGTCATCGCTGTCCCGGTCCCCTGTACGTCTCAAGTGAAATTCTGACCCAACAGCCAAATGCGGCTCGGGAAACAGGAAAGTAGCCCGTTTCGTGCACGTTAAGACCGTCGGACAACGTTGCACCGACGTCCCGATTAAGTTGCCTTCGGAAAATCGTTGCATTCGTAACTTTATTGCTGCGGGTGTGACACACGCGTGATTTGGCCTTGCAGGACGCCTTCGTGCAAGTGATCCTCCCGTGCTCTGCACGGGCGGAGGTTTGGTTGGTTTGACCGCTTGTTGGCTACTAAGCGCATGAGTAGCTTTGGACCCGTGTCTGCCGGTAGATCCCCCGTTGTACTGCGGCCGACTACCGGCGCCGTGTCCCGTCCCTTGTGTGGCTTTGAATCGCTGGATTAACAGTGCTTGCGTGCTAGTACCCGACCTACGGGAAGTGGCGCTTCGGATAATTGTTGCCTCGCGGCGGACGCCCTTTGGGTGTGCCGCTGCGGCCAAATAGCGCTTGCGGCGTTGCCTCGTGGCGCTGGCACGTTACGTGCCCGCTGCTATCAAGGCAACCTCGCTCCCGCTTTTGGTATCGGATGCTGCTGACGATAAAGGGTCGTGGCCCTTTCGGTTGCCTCGACCCGACCCAAAGCTCTCTGAATTGAGAACAACCGGAACAGGAGTTGCCTCTACCTCTCCACAGTTACGTGGTAGGATATGCGACTCTCTGCGCCGATCCT
>NW_025251798.1:0-2083 GCF_018294505.1 Triticum aestivum | reverse complement strand
TGTTGGCGTGAGGCGGAGCGCGGACGGCAGCAGAGAGCGACATCGTCCAGCTTCAAAGCTGAGGTCCTCGAGCTGATCTAGTGCGGGGGATAAGAACCACTCGTCGAACTTGGTTTGGACCTTGCAGTTGGTACTGAACATGCGTATGTCAAGGCATCTGGTTGGCCCAGGGTGCGATGAAAGGATCTTGGAGACTGCGGCCATGCGTTTGCAATCCCCGTTGCAGAGGCAGCTGTCGATGGTGAGGTTGAGGGGGACGCGGCTCTAGAGGGGGCGCCACCACAAGGAGAGCAGGGCGGTCCGCACGGTAGATTTGGTGGGGATGAGGCCGATGATGATGAGCAGCATGTCATCGGGGAGGTTGCTGATGAAGTCCAGGCTCGCCGAATGCGGTTTTGGCTCGAGCCACCTCCACTTGTTGGCTGCCTCGCCGTCCATCTCAACCGGCGGCGACGCCGGTGTAAACATGTGCTGGTGTGTGTTGTGTGCTGGGTGTGAGCGAGTGTGTCCTTCTGTGCATGCCACCATGCAGTGCTGAATTGTGCGCGAGTGCATCCTTCATGCGCAAGAAGTGTGTCCTCAATGAGCCCTCAATTTACTAGAGTGCGGGGTGCTACCCCGAGTGGTTTCAACATTGTTTACATCACTGCATGTCAGATGGGCCCCTAGTTTACTTATTTTCACCCACTGCCACATGGGCCAGCACACGAAGATACAGAACACGAGCTGACAAGGCAGCATGTGGACTGGTTGACTGGTCAACTAAACAATATACGGAGCTATACGCTGACACAGTGAGCATATAATCCGTTGGTATAGAGAGTTCAAGTGAGAGGGTAGGCCCGTGAGAGATAGCAGAGAGAGAGAGAGAGAGAGAGAGAGAGAGAGAGAGCTACTCCCTTCGTTCAATAATGTAGTTCCAATTTTTTTTGAAGTCAAACTTTTGAAACTTTGACAATGTTTATAAAGAAATTACTTATATCTACAATACCAAAGATAAATGATAGTATGAAGTAAGTACATGTTGTGATGAATCTAATGATCGTTCCAGATGTAAATGTTTTTCTCCACATATACCTGGTCAAACTTTTCTGAGGTTTAACTTTTCAAAACATCCATATGCTTATGGACATGACAGAGTCCCTAACTAGAGAGAGAGAGAAATAGAAAGAGTGAGTGAAAAAAGTGGGTGTGCGTGTGTGAAAGAGACATGGACAACACACGATAAAAGTAGAGAAAAAGTGTGCATGTCTTATGCAAACATATCACACATGCATCTTCGACAACGGAGGCAAGGTGAGGAGATAGTGTGTGGTTGTTTGGGACCGAGAGAGCAAGAACCCTAGCACGTGGCCAAGAGGGGTCTAAAAAAAGGGAGAGAGGTCGGGAGAGACGTACAGAGAAAATGCAGACATGGGGAGGAGAGAGTGTATGTTTGTCATAGAGAGATCCCCTGGAGATCGTGATGGGACTACATGGGTGGGAGATCGAGTGACAAGGTGTGTGCACGATAGAAGATGCCCCGATAGATATCGAGATAGACGTATGGATGGAAGGAGACAATACGTGTGTTCCTGATGGCTAGTAAGAGATAATCAAACTTAGGAGGGGTGCGTGTCACATGGAGACAGAACAAGGGCGGAGAGTGTTGGATGGGTCTATATGTATAGCGCAGGCGAGACATGTGTATGTGTGAACCAGGGAGATATAAGGTCAGTTTGGCTTGCGTCCTGAGCATGTTTTGCCTGGCCTGGGGTTGTGGCTGGATTTCATGCACACTTGTTTGGTTGCTACCCTGTGAAAAAAAGCCCGCCTGGCCTGGATTCCCTTGCACTTTAATTAGCCTGGCTGGACTCTAGACACTGGAAGTAGCCTAGCCCAGGCGACCGATTTCGAACGCCTGGCCATGCCTGGTCGTGCGGCCATAAGGCTAATAGCAACATGGATGGATATTAGCATTAAATAATTGCTGCATGGATTGATTGATGGGACGTTGATGCTTTGCCTGGCCCAGGCATGAACCAAACGCTTCAGCACCACACAAGCCTGGCCAGGCAGAAATATTTTACATCTCACATCCACA
>NW_025251797.1:0-2083 GCF_018294505.1 Triticum aestivum | reverse complement strand
AAAAGAAAAAGTGTATATAATAAAGATGGTCGGCTGAAAAGCTGGGTGGGGACCCAAACACACCGGGGTTTCAGTTCCAAAAGGGGGAAAAACGGTGGGCTTTGGTTTTGCTTGGCGAAGCTGCCTTCCATGGAGTCAAGATCCGGGCGTCGTCGACTTCGTTCGTCCCTGCAGATTGCTGCTGCTCAGATGGAGGTGAGGCCGGGGCGTCGCCTGCGTTTCCCGCAGCCGCAGCTGTGTAGCCCAAGCGGCGGCGGCGGCGAACCGGATCGCATCAGCAACCTCCCGCAGGAGCTCCTCCTCCTCATCCTCACCCTCATGGGATGCGCTGCCACCGCCGCGCGCACCAGAGTCCTCTCCCGCCGGTGGCGCGATCTCTGGACGCATCTCCGCCGAATCGTCTTCCACAACCTCGCGCCGTCGATTGTACCGGCGCTCGGCCGTGTCTGTGCCCCCCCGGCCACGGCCGCGGTCTCCCTCCTGGAAGTCCGCATCCCCAGCAGCAGCAGGCATCCCGGGCCCTTCGGCGCCACGGCCACCAGGCTGCTCGGCGCCGCTGTGGGGCTGGAGCCGGAGGAGATCGTCTTCAGCTTCCCGTGGGGCGTTGAATTCGAAGACCGGCGGAACATCGTCCGGCTGCCGTGCTTCCAGCGGACCAAATCTCTCATGATGGAAAGGCTTCTCTTCTACTGCCCTGACGGCGAGTTCACCGCGCTCCGGACGCTGTCCATCTCCTACGGCCTCGGCGGCCTCCACAGCTTGCTCCCCCGATGCCCGCACCTCCTCGTGCTCAGCCTCAAGTTTGTCAACGATGGCTTCGGACTTGTCCGGAATGGCTTCATCTCACTCCACTTGCCATCGCTGCAGGAACTTTTCCTTGAGAGCAACATAATGTACGCAGATGCAGCCGATATCGTCGCCCCTCTGCTGAAGCGACTCACGGTGTCCTTCGGCACTTACAAGCTGCTCAGCAGCATCTCCGTCTCGGCGCCAATCTTGGAGAAGGTTTCGTGGCAGTGCTGGTATTTGGGGGACGGGAGCATCGTCCGGTTTGGTCGTTGGAGCCTCCAGAGGTTGTGGCTACACACAGGAGAGACACAGGGACAGCTTCCTACTTCGCTCCACATTAGTGCCTCTGCCTCCAATGTATGTATCATCCACTCATCTCAATTTACTCAATTTACCGGAACTAGCAAAGTGGCAATGCGGGGGCAACATCCTATATATTCTCAATATTTTTTCTCCTTTTATCTCAAGACAGAATTGTACAAATGATATATATCCTGTGAATCTTTTTTCAGAGCTCCTGGTTTATTTCCAATGAAGACAACTTTGCCCAGGAGATACAGAAGCACCTGGTTGCTGATTTCTCTATTTTGGAGCTACGTCTCCTAAAAGCCGGACATGTTTTTGGAGCACTGGTGTTTCATCTCCTCGGGATTACTCGTATTTCTAGAGGTATACAGAGGCTTAAGATCGTCCTAGAGAGATCGCGGGTACGTAACTAGTTCTCCCCTTTCATATTATATCTCAATCATACACTGTGTAGTAGTAATTTACATTTAATTTTTGGTTTTAGCTGAAAGGAAAATGCTCGCCAAACTGTTCGTGCCAACCCACAAACTGGAGGTCTCAAACTATCTCCTTGACTGCTCTTGAAGAAGTGGAAATCAATGGCTTCGAAGGACAAGAACATGAGTTTGATTTATTGAAATTAATACTCAAATGTGCACCAGCGCTTAAAAAGATGATACTGCAACTGTCACAGGAGGCCTCATCTAATAATAGTGGAAGCGCTAAAATATATGACATCTGCAGCGCCAATTCTTCAGTGGAATGCTATGTTTATCAGAGCTCTAGTGAGTATTTATTCAGAATCCATGATCAGCATGCTCCTATATATATGAAATAGTAAAATAAATGTTAATACTTGTATGTTTTCTCAAAACTTAATCTTTCATTCATTTTCTTGTTTAGGGTGGTTGAAATGTGGTATTGACATCCCAATTAGAGTTTAGTTGTGCATGTATCCCAGTTATTGGCTAATTTAACATGCTATATTTATCCGATTTTGTGTGCCCAC
>NW_025251796.1:0-2083 GCF_018294505.1 Triticum aestivum | reverse complement strand
CCAAACTTTGGTGTCATTTCATGCAGGCCACCACATAGCACATGTGCAATCACCATCATTCGGGTCTGCCGGAGGGGAAGCCCGAAGGATGTTGTTTTTCTAGACTCAACCAAATGGCCCCAAATTTTTTTCACACAATGGGATGACCATCGTCATCATGCATGCCAATTCTCATCGATTTCGGACACTCGATGCATTCACTAGGATTTTGCCGGCAAAAAAAACACGAAACGCTGCCAGGACGTGACGCAAAGTTCGTTCGGTGTCCGGAATGGCTCAGATGTTGCATGGGGGCCCACATTGGGCATCCTCACATGGTGCCAAACTTTGGTGTCATTTCACATGGTGCCAAAATTTGGTGTCACATTGGGCATCCTCACAACATACATTTATGTAATTTTGATTTTTATAACTATAATAAGAAATAAAAGACAAAACATATACTTGAATTTTAAAACTCTAAGAAGAAATAACAGAGAAAAAATATATTTGATATACCTTTTTTGAAATAGAAAACAGAAAACATATATTATAATAAAGATGAAACATATTATATTGCATTTTTTGAACTTTAAAAGTGTGAGAATAACTGAAAGAGTAAAAATATATTAGATTTTAAATTATTGTACATATAAAAATAAAATAAATATTTGATTGAATAAGTGAAATATAACACATTAATTTTTCGTACGTTAGTGAATTTTTCGTACACATTGAATAAGTGAAATATAACACATTGAAACAGCTCGGTTTTAAATGTGGTAATAATCTGCGCGCGGGTGAGGCTGGCCTGGGACAGCCCACCCGAATTAGGCCCAAGCGAGCGTCGCGCCGGGCACATCACGGCGGTGCTGGGAGTTTAGTCCCACCTCGCCAAGCGAGGGGAGCTCGCACCGGTTTATATACCGGGCTGAGCTTCCCCTCTCAAGTTCCTTTCTAAAGCGGGCAGCACATTGCCTAACCCTGTCCGCCCTGCCCAGTGGGGCCTACTAGCTGCCTATTATCACAATCTGGCGGGCCTGCATCCTGGCCCAATAAATGATTGGGTTGCTAGTCGTATGCTGGCCATTGAATTGTGAACTATGCAGCTACTAGGCGGGCTTTTTTGTCATATTTCATTTTTTGCATTTGTCACCATTATTTGTTGCTCTTCAAATCACCTCATAAAAGAATATAACACAACAATTTTTCGCACATTCTTGAATTTTATTACTGTCAGAACAAATAATAGAGAAAAATATATATGTGATTTAAAATTATTTCAAAGATAAAACTAAAAAGAAATATTTTAATTAACAAGTGAAATGAAAGAGAACGTATTATCTTGCATAATTTGAATTGTAAAACTGTCGGAATAAATGAAAGAGGAAAAATAGATTTGATTTTAAAATATTTGAAATATAAATAAGAAATGAAATGCGTAAACATCATGGCAATGCACACATTTCCATTGCAACCAGTAATTTAGGCTAACTAGGATTGTTTCCAAACACAAATGTGAGATTATGATAACCTTGCAGGGTTAAGTTATGTATTTGACTCTAGAACCAAATTAACGCAACCTTAGAGTTGAAGAACTGGCTGATCCATATCTCAATAATAATGCTCTTGGATGTGGCACATGTGGGTCACCAAGTACAAGAAAATTTGGGTGATTTGGAGATGGTGAAAAAAATCATCTTTGTTCAAAAACTGGCTTAAGTTAGACCAAATGGTTCCTCCGGAATGCGGGCATTTCTTCGACCTCCTCCAAATCACCCCAATTTTGGCACACATGATCTCTTGCACAAACAAAGCTAGGTTTCCAAGGTTTTATATTTTTTTGAAACTTTTTGAATTTATACTGCCCTCTAGACTGACTGATCAAAACATCGGTCTATACCTCAAGGGGGCATTGTAAAATATATTTTTTCCAAATTTTTCTTTCATAGCCATGTTTGGCACATGTGGGTCACCAAGTACAAGAAAATTTGGGTGATTTGGAGGTGGTGGAAAAAATCACCTATGTTCAAAAACTGGCTTAAGTTTGGACCAAATGGTCCCTCCGGAATGCGGGCATTTTTTCGACCACCTCCAAATCACC
>NW_025251795.1:0-2083 GCF_018294505.1 Triticum aestivum | reverse complement strand
GACGAGCTCTTCGTCACCTCCATAGACGAGAAACATGTCCTTTGTCCTTTTCAGGTACTTCAGGATATTCTTGACCGCTGTCCAGTGTTCCTTGTCGGGGTTACTTTGTTACCTTCCTACCAAACTTATGGCAAGGTTTACATCAGGTCCGGTACACAGCATGGCATACATAATAGATCCTATGGCTGAGGCATAGGGGATGGCACTCATCTCTTCTTTATCTTCTGCCATGGTCGGGCATTGAGCCGAGCTCAATCTCACACCTTGCAATACAGGCAAGAACCCTTTCTTGGACTGATCCATATTGAAGTTCTTCAATATCTTATCAAGGTATGTGCTTTGTGAAAGACCTATGAGGCGTCTCGATCTATCCCTATAGATCTTGATGCCTAATATGTAAGCAGCTTCTCCAAGGTCCTTCATTGAAAAACACTTATTCAAGTAGGCCTTAATGTTATCCAAAAGTTCTATATCATTTCCCATCAGAAGTATGTCATCTACATATAATATGAGAAATGCTACAGAGCTCCCACTCACTTTCTTGTAAACGCAGGCTTCTCCATAAGTCTACATAAACCCAAACGCTTTGATCATCTCATCAAAGCAAACGTTCCAACTCCGAGATGCTTGCACCAGCCCATAAATGGATCGTTGGAGCTTGCATACCTTGTTAGCATTCTTAGGGTCGACAAAACCTTCCGGCTGCATCATATACAGTTCTTCCTTAAGATAGCCGTTAAGGAATGCCGTTTTGACGTCCATCTGCCATATCTCATAATCATAGTATGCGGAAATTGCTAACATGATTCGAACGGACTTCAGCTTCGCTACGGGAGAGAAATTCTCATCGTAGTCAACCCCTTGAACTTGCCGATAACCCTTAGCGACAAGTCGAGCTTTATAGATGGTAACATTACCATCCGCATCCGTCTTCTTCTTAAAGATCCATTTATTTTCTATCGCTCGCCGATCATCGGGCAAGTCTGTCAAAGTCCATACTTTGTTTTCATACATGGATTCTATCTCGGATTGCATGGCTTCGAGCCATTTGTTGGAATCTGGGCCCGCCATCGCTTCTTCATAGTTTGAAGGTTCACCGTTGTCTAACAACATGATTTCCAGGATAGGGTTGCCATACCACTCTGGTGTGGAACGTGTCCTTGTGGACCTACGAAGTTCAGTAGCAACTTGATCCGAAGTACCTTGATCATCATCATTAATTTCCTCTCCAGGTTGTGTAGGCACCACATGAACATTTTCCTGAGCTGCACTACTTTCCGGTTCAAGAGGTAGTACTTCATCGAGTTCTACTTTCCTCCCACTTACTCCTTTCGAGAGAAACTCTTTTTCCAGAAAGGATCCGTTCTTGGCAACAAAGATCTTGCCTACGGATCTAAGGTAGAAGGTATACCCAATGGTTTCCTTAGGGTATCCTATGAAGACGCATTTTTCCGACTTGGGTTCGAGCTTTTCAGGTTGAAGTTTCTTGACATAAGCATCGCATCCCCAAACTTTTAGAAACGACAGCTTGGGTTTCTTCCCAAACCATAATTCATACGGTGTCGTCTCAATAGATTAGACGGAGCCCTATTTAAAGTGAATGTAGCTGTCTCTAGAGCGTATCCCCAAAATGATAGCGGTAAATCGGTAAGAGACATCATAGATCGCACCATATCCAATAGAGTGCGATTACGACGTTCGGACACACCGTTACGCTGAGGTGTTCCAGGCAGTGTGAGTTGTGAAACGATTCCACATTTCCTTAAGTGCGTACCAAATTCGTGACTTAAATATTCTCCTCCACGATCTGATCGTAAGAACTTTATCTTTCGGTTATGTTGATTCTCTACCTCATTCTGAAATTCCTTGAACTTTTCAAAGGTCTGAGACTTGTGTTTCATCAAGTAGACATACCCATATCTACTTAAGTCATCAGTGAGAGTGAGAACATAACGATATCCTCCGCGAGCCTCAACGCTCATTGGACAGCACACATCAGTATGTATGATTTCCAATAAGTTGGTTGCTTGCTCCATTGTTCCGGAGAATGGGGTCTTGGTCATTTTGCCCATGAGGCATGGTT
>NW_025251794.1:0-2083 GCF_018294505.1 Triticum aestivum | reverse complement strand
CATATGCAGGCAAACAAACAACTCGCAGACGTCGCATATGAGGTTGTTTTTTTCAGAATCAGGCTGAGTAGAGAAGTGTATGCGATGCAGGCATTGTTGCACACGGCAACCAAACATGCCCTTGGAGGACCATAAGGGCCCCTGGTTACTGGAGGATGACAGGAAGCGGAGGGCACTGTCGGTACTAGCAGAACCAGTGGAGAGGCCTAGTTGATCTGCTGTACCCTTACCATGCTGATGCTGCTCGCGTCTTTCTTGTCTGCCGGTGATGCTCTCCAATCCTTAATCTTTTCCCGGTGCCGACCTTGGAGATCCTTGCCGGCTTTCGCCAGCATTGGCAATGGCAGGAAACATACTGCCTGGTTACTGGTTAGTTGCTTGTGCAAAGAAGTTCCTTGTGTGTAGCTCAATTTTGAACCTGACCATTTTTATTTCTATAATTCTATGCACTGTTATTGAGTTGAAGATGTGCATAATGGTGTAAAACAATACAGATAGGGTCCGTTACTGGAAATACAGCTCGCAGGCACTTATAAGTTATAACACGATCTTTGCTGGATACAGAACACGATCTTTAGATAGCATGCAACATCGTGTTTTGCATCCAGCAAAGATCTTGCTTGGCAACAGATAGGGGTGTGAGAGAAGAGAAAAATGTTCAGATTTCCTACTTGTTCTAGTCCCTACACTTACAGGTAGATCCTACCTGTCATCCTTCCAATCTAAGGTCCACATTTCTTCCACAAACTCTGCTCCATCTGGTCATTTGCGCACAGATAAAACTCGGTTCTGTGTGCTCCTATCGGTGCAGAACTGAGTATTATGCCATGACGCATCAGAATCTTAGTTGCGGGAGACATCCGTCAGCGTTCAGCTTCTGCTTCTTTGTCTCAAGCATTGTTGAGGAAATCGTTAACTGGTAGCTGCTCGGTTGGCTGACGAGTAGGGGATTAATAGGCTAATCGGCAAGTTAATCGGTCATTTAATCAATTACTTGGGCGATTAATCGGTTAATCGGCTACTCGGTGACCCTACGAGTAGAGATTAATCGGCAAGTTAACTGGTTAATCAGATGAATTCTTGAACAGGGGTCTCAAGTGGAAGATGATGTAAGGACAGATAGATGGGACTCCCTGCAGTCCATCCTAGCATCACGAATTACATCTGCCAATTTTTTTTTATGTTTCTTCTTAGTTTTAGCTTGAAAAGATGTACTTATCTACTTCCTCTGTACCGAAATATACGTCGTTGAAGCAAGTGTAGTTCAACTTCTCCAGCGACATATATTTTGGTACGGAGGGAGTATATGCTGCAAGACCTCAATTGTAAACTGTTGTATGGAAACCAGGGACTAGCACATGCCATGTAGTGTCACATGCTGCTGCATATTAGTTGTGTTTATGTTGGGGGTTCAGAATGGTCTCAACATACTCAATGGACGGCAGGCGCATTGGTAAGCTTCTTACAAGTTACAAGCTTCTGAAAATGCACAAGCTACTTCTTTAACAGAGGTTTCAGGGAAAAACAGAGTGCTGCATTCTCTGTTTAGTCCCCTGCCGGCGAGGGAGGGGCGGCAGAGCAAAGCTCTCAACTATACCAGATACCAGGTATTGGTTGGATCGAATGACTCTGCTGCGCTGCCGCCTCAAAGGTACTAAGATTTTGGCTCCGGAATTCCTTCTTATTTCCAAATAGGACACACTCCTAGCCTAGCTTCAAAGAAAAAAATAACTACTCTAGAAGACATTGTATGCATCTCTGCCTGTCATAGTTAAGCGAGCATATTTCGGCAAGCAGCAGATCCAGTCCACGAATTCCGGGCCTACTTGAACAGAATCTCGGCCAATGAATTCTTTTAGCAGTTGTTAGTTGGAAGATTTATCGAGTAAATCTTAGGCATTGCATTCCGAATTTGCGATTCTTCCGCGCCACAATCCTGCACATCCTTGCTGCCTTTTTGCAACAAGTACTCTACCGTTGCTGTTACACTATTATCATAAACTGGCTCCGGCACGTGGGTGGGGCATGGAGCTGAGACGGTGAGTTTAACACCTGGACCGTGCGTGCAAGTATTGCCTCATAC
>NW_025251793.1:0-2083 GCF_018294505.1 Triticum aestivum | reverse complement strand
GTCGACGCCTTTGACCTGCTGACGTCATCATGACGTCAGGCTGATGCAGTAATTGTTTTCTGGAGTTTTAAATAAATCAGAAATGATTTATTAAATTCAGAAAATGCCTAAACTTCAATAAATCATAGAAAATTAACCGTAACTCCAAATTAAATAATTTATATATGAAAAAATATCAGAAAAATTCAAGGAATCCATCTGTACCATTTTCATGCATGTTAGAACAACTTATAGCTGCTGTTTAGCACAAATCAATTAAATGGCATTTGAATAATCACATATGGAGTTTGAATTTGAATTTTATATTCAAACCAACTTCATTTAATCTGTTGCTAGTTGCATTAGCTCAAAACACATTCATATTGCCATGTCATGAGCATGCATCATATTGTGCATTGCATTGATTGTATTTCTTCCTTGTTGCCGGTATTTGTCCCCTCTCGATAGACGTGATACCGATGATGTGATCGTTGACACTGATGAAGACTCAATGTTATCTTCAAAAGTGCCAGGCAAGCAAACCCCCTTGTTCATTTCGATAAAACCCTACTCTCTCGCTCCTACTCTCAGTTATTGCATTAGGACAACAACGATTCATCTGCTACTTTGTGCTGCGGTAGTTGAACCCATTCCTCTGCATGACCTGTCATTGCCACAGTAAATAGTTGAAACCCACTAGCATGTGTAGGAGTTGATTGAAGCCATTGATGTGTTCCTACCATGCTATGCCTGCTATTGCTTAGAGTGTGTCAGGTCTGGTTCATTGGGAATGAATTGGAGTGTTACGATATGTTCTGATGCTGAGAGTGAAGTGTGTGAACACGATTTGGTAAAGGTAGCGGTGAGAGGCCATGTAGGAGTACATGGTGGGTTGTCTCACTGGAACCGTCCTTAAGCACTGAGTTCTGTGTATGTTGTCCAATGACTCGATACTACCACACATTGGGTTCCGGTAACTCGACCCCTCTCGACTTATTAACCAACTTGATCTCTGTCCAGGAGTCGCAACTAGTTTCTGGTGTTTGTAGGTAGTGCTATTTTTCTACCAAGTGGCACCCGGCAGGGTGGGCTTGGGACAGACTAGGCACACGTGGCCCGGTGTACCGAGTGGCACCCGGTTGGTGGGCTCGGGAACCCTATACACATCGTTTGGGGCCGTGAGCGACACCCCGGCCGGATCTCCTTGCGGATGGAACCCGAATAGGCGATAAACCTGGACTAGAGTCTTGTGTGGTTAGTCAGGTCGTGGCCGACACCCTCGCCAGGCTTCCGCTTGAAGGTTGCCGAGATACATGACGTGTACATGGCGGTAAGTGGCGAGAGCGTGTGTGAAGAAGTACACCCCTGCAGGGTTAACATGATCTATTCGAATAGCCGAGTCCGCGGTTATGGACTTCTTGGATGCTTACATAGTACATAGACAACTTGAAGTGGATACTCTAAAATGCTCAAGACAAGTGTGAGTGCTATGGATGGCCTTCTCGTAGGGAGACGGGGATGAATCCATAGTAGTGTATTGTATGGTGATTAGTGGACTCGTGTACGTTGTTTCACCTCCAGAGTTTCTGGTAGTCGTAGAACAGGATAGCCACAGAGTCAAAGCTGGCTTGCTGCAACCAAACCCCACATTACCCTCTTGATACAAATGCATGTATGATAGGATCTGATGTAAGTCTTGCTGAGTACCTTTGTACTCATGTTGCTTTATTTATGTTTTTGCAGCGGAGACTTCGGTCTTACTAGGGTTCTCTTGGACTTCGACTAGTAGCTAGTACCTCAGCTACGATCTTGATCGGATGTTGTAGATAGTCAGGCTTCCAGCCTTTTTCATTTATAGATGTCTGTACCCAGACATGTAATGCTTCCGCTTGTTGCTTGTATGCTCTGTATGACGGGTCTTGTGACCCCTGTTTGCAATAAATGCTATGATGGCTCTTCTGAGCCTTTATCTATATAATTGTTGAGTTATGCTGTGGTGCCATGTTGTACAGCACATACTTGCATGTTATGCGTACGTGTAATGTGTAGTGCTATGTGTGGGATCTGACTATCTAGTTGTTTATCTTTAGTAGCCTCTCTTACC
>NW_025251792.1:0-2083 GCF_018294505.1 Triticum aestivum | reverse complement strand
CAAGCTTGCGAGATTGAAATTTTGTATGTCCATGGTCGATGACAATTCGATCTCAACTTCTCGGGCTATGTTGAAACCAATGAAGAATATGGTTCACATCAATGAAAAGTGGTTTGACATGACGAGAGTTAAGGATAGTTACTATGTACTTCCAGGAAAACCTGGACCGAAGCGCACCGTGTCAAACACTCACAACATTGGGAAGGTAATGTTCCTAACAGCTGTTGCCAGGCCTCGATATAACAATGAGGGAGAGCTAACATTCGATGGGAAGATATGTATTTGGGCATTCACCACCTCTGTTGGTTCTAGGTCATTAGTGGTGAAGCCAGCGCGAGTCAAGCCACGAACTAGGAGAATGTTGACAGCGGAACTAGGATCAATGAGGATGTGTCTCAAGTGAGCGTATCCAATGTTCCCTTCTATGTAAAGTGGGCGATTATGATTGTCATCCATCACCACTTTATCTTCTTCAGAAAAGGTGATCTCATTTGCACTCAACTCATTGCACAATATTCTATGCTTTGCCATTGTTACTTCAAATAATTCTGGATTTTGTAATGCTTGAACGAGAGCATGTCGTAGTTCAGGCACCAACATTAGTGCATCATAGACACTTAAAAGTGCTGGAATACGTTTCAAGTGTGCTACTATGTTGTAATCTATTTTGGGAGATGCACCATCAGCATCTCCTGGAGCTTCTTGCGCGGAGCCATTTTTTGGATCATCCATTTTTTCTCTTACAACCCTTTTAGGTTGGGTCTTATGAGGGTCAGGTAGAAATTTTCCTCCTCGCAAGTTCATATGGACTTCTAGTTCAGACTCATGAGATGAGCTTTCTGCTTGTAGGACTTCTCTTTCAAGTGGCATTACTGTGTCCTCAGATGAGGAGCTACTTGACGTAGCATAGTTTAGCACAACATTGCAAGAAACCTTGTTAAAGGACAACACAGGAACTACTTCCTTTGTTTCCTCCTCCATCATGGGGCCAACTCTCTGCCCCCAGTTATGGGGCATGAATTGCTCTAAAGTGGGAAGTGCACAGCCTCGTCTAGGGAATGACTCATCTCCCTCAGACTCGGGCACAAATCTTGGTGGCATTCGACGCATGCTCGGATTATGCCACTTGACTGACAACTTTGTAGTATGTTGATAATACGGCACAAAACGTGGTCCCCGCTTGTGTAGCTGCTTTGATGAAGGCTCATAAGGTCTTGCCTCTCGTGCTACTCTTTCTCTAGCCCCAAAGGTCTGATGAGTGACCCCTAGACCAGTGAACCTCTCTTCAACATGGGATAACGGCAGCCATAGATCCTCTTCCTGGGTGAAACGTGAGTCTGTTATTACTACATTCACAGCATGGTAATTCGGATTTATAGCATCAGGCTGTATTTGGAGTCTTTTTTCATCAATGGCTCGTTGGAGCCATTCCTTGAAAGCAACACAGTCCTCAATGACGTGCCCTACATATTGATGATATGGACAGTATAGAGCATTGTCCTTCATAGATACTTGGTCAGGACGTTTTGGTTCTGGGAGGTTTAAGTGGTTATGGGCCATCACTTGATTGAAGAAATCTTTGATCATCTCTCGGCGGAATATGTATTGCTTTCTAAGAAGTTCTTGGATGGAGGGTCGTTGTCTTGCCCCTGCAGATTCATTTCTTGTGCCTAGCATGGGCACATTACTTTGTTGTACTGCTCTAGTGGTGTTAGCCTCATTGGAATTTTTAGGCTTAGCCACATTGTTATTTGGTTTTGTCGTTGCGTTAAATCTCCTGGTATGATCATGTGTGCTAGCATTCTTATACAACTCCATGATTTGAGGAGACTTCTCAAATTCTAGCTTGGTTGCTGCCACAGCCAAGCTGAGTGCACTAAATGTTTTAGGTTCGCGCCGAGATACCTCGAGCGACCAATGTTGTTGCATTCCATGGATGCACATTTCAATGGCATCCTCAGTATGCATTTCTCTTGCAAGGCGCACAAAGCTATTGCAAAATCTTACTATATAGTCGTCAATCTTTTCATCATGCCTCTGTCGAACTTGGGCCAGCTCGATCACTGAGAAATCCTTTTTCATT
>NW_025251791.1:0-2083 GCF_018294505.1 Triticum aestivum | reverse complement strand
AGGACCGGATTGTGGTTCCGAAAGGTGATCTAAGGAAAGTCATAATGAACGAGGCGCACAATTTCCTCCTTTCCATTCATCCTGGAAGTACGAAGATGTATCATGACCTCAAGCAGTCGTATTGGTGGACTCGAATGAAGCGACAAATTGCTCAATTCGTGAATGAATGTGATGTCTGCCGAAGAGTGAAAGCAGAACACCAACGACCAGCTGGTCTCCTCCAACCTCTCGCTATCCCAGAATGGAAGTTTGATCATATCGAAATGGACTTCGTGACTGGATTTCCCAAGTCCAAGCGCGGAAATGACGCTATCTTCGTTGTCATTGACAAGCTCTCTAAAGTGGCTCATTTCCTTCCTATCAAAGAATCCATCACAGCAGCTCAGCTGGCAGAGCTCTACACCTCCAGAATTGTCTCCTTGCACGGCATTCCACAATTGATTTCTTCGGATCGTGGAAGCATCTTCACCTCTAAGTTCTGGGATTCCTTCCAGAAGGCCATGGGCACAAACATTCGCTTCAGCACAGCTTTTCATCCTCAAACTAGTGGCCAAGTCGAGCGAGTCAATCAAATTCTTGAAGATATGCTCAGGGCTTGTGTTATTTCCTTTGGCATGAAATGGGAAGATTGTCTCCCATATGCTGAATTCTCCTACAACAACAGCTTCCAAGCGAGTTCGGGCAAAGCCCCATTCGAGATTCTATATGGCAGAAAGTGCCGTACTCCTCTCAATTGGTCAGAGACTGGTGAACGCCAACTTCTTGGCAATGACTTAATCACTGAAGCTGAAGAAATGTGTAAAGCCATCCGTGATAATCTCAAAGCCGCGCAATCGCGCCAGAAGAGCTACTATGATAGTAAGCATCGTGATTTGGCTTTCGAGATCGGAGACCATGTCTACCTCCGCGTCTCTCCAATGAAAGGCACTCGTCGTTTCGGTATCAAAGGGAAGCTTGCCCCTAGATACGTGGGTCCTTTCAAGATCATTGGCAAAAGAGGCGACCTCGCCTATCAACTTGAACTTCCTTCCAACTTTGCGAACGCGCACGATGTGTTCCACGTGTCACAGCTCCGCAAGTGCTTCAAGACGCCTGAGCGCACTATCAACTTCGAAGAGATTGACCTTCAAGAAGATTTGTCTTATCATGAGCACCCCGTTGCTATTCTTGAAGAAACTGAGCGCAAGACTCGCAACAAGTCTATCAAATTCCTGAAAGTGAAGTGGTCGCACCATTCCGACCGGGAAGCCACCTGGGAACGCGAGGACCATCTCCGTTCCGAATATCCGGAGTTCTTTCAGTCCTAGATCTCGGGACGAGATCCTCTCGTAGTGGTGGAGTGTTGTAACACCCCGCATGTAACTTGCCATATTTGTAACTCCGACTCTTGCCATTTCCGGCTATGTGATATGTTTTTTCCCTCCGTTGTTGGGTTTTGTCTTTCGTTTTGTATTTTGTCATGTCATGCATTTTCATATCATTTCATCATGTGCATTGCATTCGCATACGTGTTCGTTTCATGCATCCGAGCATCTTCCCCGTTGTCCGTTTTCCAATCCGGCGCTCCTATCTCCTCCGGTGCACCCCTCTTGTTTTCTTTCGTGTGCGTGTGTCAAACTTTCTCGGAATGGACCGAGGCTTGTCAAGTGGCTTTATTATACCACCCGGAGTCTACCGGTCAAGTTTCGTTCCATTGGGAGGTCGTTTGGTACTCCAACGGTTAACCGGGCCTCCGCAAAGTCCATTTGAGTGTCCAGCAAAAACCCCCTCCTAAACCAGCCCAAAGCCCACCAAACTCTCTTCCATGCTCTAGGTCGTTCGATCACGATCGTGTGGGCGAAAACCGCACCTCATTTGGACTCTCCTAGCTCCCTCTAGCTATATAAGTGCATCCCCTCCCGTATACATTCGCAGTCCAACCCTAAAAATTCTCCTCCGCGCGCCGCCGGACAAAACTGCCACCGACGGACACGTCCGCCCGCCGCGCCCCGTCCAACCCGGAACTGCCACGTGGCGTGCCCGTCGCCGCCGCCGCCGGAGCCCGCGAGGCCCGGGCGAGGCCCCCCCGCGGCCCGCCTCCGTC
>NW_025251790.1:0-2083 GCF_018294505.1 Triticum aestivum | reverse complement strand
ACTTTCTTCTAAAGAGGAATGCAACAAGGTAGTTTGTAAATCATCATAATATTTTGTTACAGTTTCACTACCTTGTTTTAAGTGTTGCAACTTCTTAATCATGTCACGAGTATAATAAGCAGGGACGAAAGTATGTCGCATGGCAAGTTTCAAATCATCCCAAGTAGTAGGTATATAATCAGGGTGTAACCGACAATATTCACTCCACCAAACCAAAGCATAACCAATGAAAGAACCAACCGCAACATTAACCTTTTTATGTTCATCGAAATTATGGGAAGCAAATATATTTTTTATGTCGAACTCCCATTCAATATATAAAGCAGGTTTAAAACGGCCATTAAATGGTGGTATAGATACATTAACTTGATCATGTGCATTTGGATGTTTGTGCACCTCTCGTGACGGTTGTGGTATTTGCAAAGGTGGTGGCACGTCTCCCGCGATCGACAAAGCCCATGAATTGACTCTGGATCCTCTCATGATTAGTAGAACAAGAAACAAAACCCAAAAATAATGTTCCTATAACTACTAGGATGTGGTGGTAAAACGCTCACAGTAAAGCAAATATCAATGTCTTACAAGTTCTTACCATGCAGCAGGCGGTGATCGGCAACCAGCGGTGTCAAGTAACTCCGAATATTGAGTAAAGCGATTGCCAGGGAGCGTACGTATACACGGTGTAGAAATATGTGGAGCTGGGTTGGCTATATATGGTAGCAAAAGATTAGCAATAATCAATTCAAAGATGCAATGTTGAATAAACGCTCAACGACGGTACTGTGCTGGTCCTAGGCTAGACCGGACTAGAGACGCGAGCCTAGAACACTAATGAGGTCATGGCGTAGCACAACTAGCATCAATGAAGGATACTAAGTAGCTCTTGACAACAAGATATAAGTGAAGATCACAACGGTTGTGAAGATAATGATAAAAAACAACTGCCAAGCAGGATATACAACAACTCTCTCTCCAACTTTCCTCTTGAAAAGTTTGAGACAATTTTCTGATAAATTCTTTCAAAGATTGCTACTAACTCAAGCTTTCCAATGCAAAAAGAATCACTCAATTCCGAGTTGATATGAGGAGTCAAAGAATTCTAAAACTGGCCTAAAAAATTGGAACAAGTTGTGTTCACGAACTTCGGAGGGCAAAAAGACCTATTTAGGAGCCGATTTTGAGGTGTCAAATATTAAACTAGCTTCTTCAACTATTTAGATGCGTCTCGTCGCTATCTTCAATTTGAGTACTCACGGAGCCAAAACGGACTTCGTATGAGGAAGATACACCTGATTTACTGAACAGTGCGCAAAACAGATTCCAATCCGAATTCAGGTACGAGATTGATTCTAGATAGATCCAATTTTTTTCTTCTCTCTTTTTTTTCTCACGCTTTTTTTTCTTTTTCTTCTCCCTCTTTTTCTTTTTTTTTTCTTTCCTTTTTTCTCTTTTTTTTTCTTTATATTCTTTTTCTCCCTCTTTCTAAGACAAACTAGATAAGATGCAGATTCGATCAGGCGAAGATGTGAGTGACCTCAACTATGATTATGACAATAAACAGTGCGTAGCACATGGTGGAAATTGGTGGATGGGATGGTGGACAGCGGATGGGATAATGATGCAGCGGCTGCGTGACTAATATGAACAGAACTCGAAACTCTAAAGGAACTAGACACTAAGACCAGCAACTCGACACGGCGATGCAACCGATAATTCAATAATGCAAACAATGAAAAGAAAATTGCAAAGGCTCAGTCTGGCTAGGACAAAGGATGAATAGATCTAACTTTTGTTTTGTGGCTTTTTCTTGGACAATAGGTAAGAAAATAAATCTAATCTAGGAAAAACTGGAAATTCTCACCGAGCAACCTGAAAACTGATACCACTTGATAGAGGCGAGGGTCCCGATCTTTCGATGAGATGATAACTATCGATTTGGTGGAGACGACTTTGACAATCCGACTACAAACGTGCACGACGTTGCGCCTTAGCAATCGCTAAACCAATCTCCAGAGGTTACTGACGATGCCGGAAGCACGGTCAGCCTGACCACGAAGGTCTATTCCTGCAAGCAATCGAAGAA
>NW_025251789.1:0-2083 GCF_018294505.1 Triticum aestivum | reverse complement strand
TGTCGTACACCAGCTAATAGCTCTTATGGTCATACTTAGGGGTTACATACTTTAAGTCACATCCCATGCACATAAATCGCTGGTTAAAACCAGTATTCTGCGCCTTAGGGGTTTTTCGAGCGATGCAAAATGAAACCGTAGTCCTTCATTTGCGCAACTAGTAATACCATGAGGATAGACAAAAGATCTGCGGAGCCTGAAGTCGGCCTTTCCAGGGTCCTGCTTTCATGCTCATGTTCAGGCCATCAATCTATGATCATGTCGTACGCGAACTCTAGAACATCTCCCTTGTTCCCCTTCATGGTCACAATTTCATAGGCGAGCTTTGCGCGCAAACCATCAATCTGGTCCTGCATGGCAACATCGGAACCAACAAGGTTTTATTCTCTCTTTGTAGACTTTTCACAACAAATTTTAGGCATCATAAAATATGCTCATATATTTAAAAGGTTTACCAACCTGGCTTAGCGTTGAACGAAGGTACATCCCGGTGAAGTCTGTGTAGTAGTGTGTGATGTACACTCCGCTGTCTTCCCTGTCAGACAGCAAACCGTTCTTATCAACATTATAAATTTTATCTTCCTAAGTACTTGCCCCCATATGTGGTAGGACTGAATTTAAGGCACGAGTGTGTGTTTTGGTGGAGGGGATGTTGTGGGTTTTATGTGACACACACCTGCTGCATGGTTCATGCTGCGCCACCAATGGGTATAGGAATTTCCAACCATCTGTGTCAACCAACCCGTTGCCGAAATAGTTGTTGAAGAGAGAGCAGAACCTTCGCTGGAACTTCTTTGCATGGTTATCGTGTTTAATTTTCATCTCATCCATGACATCGGTCTCGGTTGGGTCAAGCACCATCACCGTCTTTTCATCCTTGTCCAGAAGGTACCTTGACCAACAGTCTATAAATTCAACTAGGAACCAGAACTGTCATTGTGTAGATCATGAAAATAAAAACTTTAGGTTAGCCACAGGAAGCGACCCAATTTTTTACATGAACAATATTGCACTAACTATCAGAATAAATTTACCTTCTTCAACCAAACAATCCTATATCCAATTACTTCTGAATTCATCATAGTTTTTATGTAATCCCAGTCTGTTCCACCATCATTCCTGCAAACCTCTTCCTGAAAATGTAAATCCCACACACGACGTGCGTTAATCCTCAGTGCCAAGCCAAACATTAAGTGTTTCTAACATCAATTGTTTGTCCACACTTTCACATATGTTGTGACTTACCATGAAGTGTGGGTCGAACAGTCCCCTGAACCTGTCTAGCCACTCCCCGTATATTCCATTATCCTTTTCGTGTAGCATGTGTTGAATACACCTCCATACATTCATGGACACCTCACCCCCTGGTGTCAATTCATCTTTGATGTCTTGGCCAGACGCAACCGCCAAAATTGGACTGTAGTGCTTAACCCATTTCCTGCATAAGTTCCGGTAGTCAGTAAAGATTTTTCATGAAGTACACAACTGTTTTTTTCTTCATTTCTTATTTTTTTTCATTGATGTTTTCATGATAAACAAATGCAATAAAGGATGAATTGTATTCGTTTTTGGCTTACTTCTTTAAAATCCCACCCTCACAGGCAATCCCACCCTCACAGGCAATCATGTTAGCATTGAACCTTGAAATTGCTTCAGGAGAGGGATGGGAATGGTTCAACCCAATTGACGGGGGGTACTTATCCCCCCAATCCCTCCTTGAAGATGTTTGATCATCTCCCACACCAGTCCCTGTTGATTCATTTTGTCTCTTGCCGCCGTGTATCACTATGTGCTTAATCCCACATTTTTTCAGATAAGCGAGGACAACTTGCTGGAAGTTAGTCAACGAGCCAGTCCCATTTAAAGCAAAACCCTGTGCACGAGCTTGACTGTCGCCGCCATCTGCAGTGCACATATTTGATCAGTGTATAAGAAGGTTTACCATAATATACAGTTGTACAAACAGTCATGTTGAAGTACCTGCTTCGTCACGCCGGAAAGAAGGACCATGATTGCAGTATGTTTGCACATCAAGCACAATCGAACAAGACTTTTTTTCCTTGGTTGTGGTTTGCTTAACCAC
>NW_025251788.1:0-2083 GCF_018294505.1 Triticum aestivum | reverse complement strand
GCCAGGAAGGTACTTGGATCTCTCAAATAATTCATTTTGGTCAGTGAGGTACCCAAGGGTTTGACACTACTCAAGGGCCTCACCGTTGTCGATCGTTCACTAGGTATTGCTTTCACTAACTTGCTATTGTATGTGAAGAGCAATAGAAGGACACTCCAACAACAACAATCAAATACCATTACTGGCACCAACAAACAGTGTCAGATCTGGGAGTGGCAATATTGTATCTGGGAACGGCAACACTGTCGTATCTGGGGACAACAATAATGTTTCTGGGAGCAACAACACAGTCACATCTGGGAGCAGCAATGTCATAGTTGACAGCAACCATGTCGTTACTGGGAGCAACAATACTGTATCGGGCAATAACAATAGGGTAACTGGGAACAATAATGTTGTATCAGGGAGCAACCAAGTCGTGTCCGGGGACAACAAAGTCGTAACTGGCTAATGATCTGTCAGTGAATTGATTTCGGCTTCTCTGGTGCATAGCTCATACGTCCTTGCCAAGTTCAATGTTGCTCACTATTACTTGGTGGGCCCACTCGCGTTTGTAACTTCATGGATATAGCATCCTACCTACTTAAAATAATTTTTCCCTAAAATATCTATAGAACTTTTTACATAATAAATGCTGACATGAACAGCAATGGCGACTTGCAGCTTATGTACAAGTTTTCATCGTGGATGTCTAGATGTGTTTATTTCATCTATTCTGTTATCTGTAATGTGTGATGTTTTAGTATATATGAAGATTGGTCTATGAATTATTACTGCTCAATGTCATCTAGCTATACACTTCTCAAGTGATGCAATACGGATCGTTTGCCATGTGCACCTCGTAGTTCGTTTGTGACCAGTGATTACCTTCGATCTGTTTTCAGGGACGAGGATCCCCTGACGTGGGCTATCCTACCATTGGTTCACTGACATGTGGGTCCCACCAAGCGTAGGTCCCACCTGTCAGCGGCCCAAAGGCAGGGTAAGGCAGGGATAGGTACGTCAGAGGATCCATGTCCCTGTTTTCAGATGTACAAACTTCTTTCCTAGAGCCCATAGGATTTATCATATCCAAAACATGAATTAAGCTTGGCAGGGAAATGTATGCATGCCTTGGTTATCTCAAATCATCCCAGTTTCTCGGACCAACAGTTATCGCAGAGATTGTAAAAATACAAAGAAAATAGGCCAGGCTAAGGTTGCACCAGCGGCTTTGTACACCTGCTAGGGATAATATTATACGGATCAACAATGCACTGGTAAACATTGATAAATATATTTTGCAAATACATAAGTGAGAGATGTGTCAAGGACACCATGACTGACTACCGCCGTGTTGAGGATTCGATTGTCCAACCTTTGCCCTATCCGACTCACGGGGTTACCCCGGTTATTAAGGATAAACTAGACCAATGCATGAGTGTTTGATGACTACATAGTCTCCCCAGAGACTTGGTTCCAGCTACCATAATCACCTTATTATCACCATCTTTCGGCATAGCCTCCCTCTCCTATCCGCCCTTTACATCTCCTTGTTCCAATATTTTGTGTCGCGGGTACCAACGAGCCCTATGATCGAGGTAGAGACAACAGATAGGAGACAAAATAGTTGCACCATAATACTCCCTCTATAACAAAATAAGTGTCTCAAGGCAGAGACACTTATTTTGTACTAAAATTGAGACACTTATTTTAGGACTGGCGGAGTATAAAGTAAAGTAAACCATCACTCCCCAAAGATAAAATAACAATGTTAGCTTAGGGTTTAAACTGAAATAGTGTTGGGTGATCCCAAAAATTGGAATATTTTATTTTATCTCCCTATAATTATTGGAAGGTTTTTTATTGGTTTTAAAGAGAAATCACCATGTGAAACCCTCAATTTAAAATAGATAAAAATCTATTCATTTTATTGAGTTGCATTTTATTTAAGATTAGGATTTTTAATACTCTGAGGATTTAATCCAACCTCATTCTAGGATTAAAGCATGATGACATGATGGCATGATGCAAAAATGAAAAGAAAACAATTATAATTAGGGTACTATCGGGAGATGTTACATTGTGGGAGTCGAAGACGCCC
>NW_025251787.1:0-2083 GCF_018294505.1 Triticum aestivum | reverse complement strand
CCGGAACCCCACATTCGACACGAGCCGTGGAGGAGGGTGAGACACGAACGCGACAGACGTGATTTAAACATTGGTTTTGCTCGATGGCGCGATCCAACGAAATGAAACATTGGTTTCTCTCTGTTTCCATTTTTCTCTGGAAATACGGAAACTTTCCACTATATTTTCATTCCTACTCCAAGGTTGCCCGTTACAACATTCCATCAAATACAAAGGAAAACTAACACGCATGCTGATGCATCTCAATGATTCGTAGATCATAGCCAATATTTACTTCACAACTAAAGATAAAAGTTGTGAGAGCGTGTACGAAAGAAAAACTACTGATGGGGTCACTACAACTTAAACCCTAAACCCTAAACAGGATTTAATTTCCTGGCCATGTAGAACCTATCGAAGGAAAGATGGCTGGCACCCTCGGATCATACGATGCTTTTGTGCAGTTCCACTAAAATCGAGCTGAGCATCCCTGATGGCAAAGATATTGAAGAAGTGTGATTAGAATAATAGTACTGGCACTAGTTCATGAGACATAAACTCATCACAAGTAGAAGCCGGTAGAAGTAGAGAAAGATTGACATGGAGATGGAGCTACGTGGGGAGCTGTGGGGCAAGCCGGCTCCAAAAGGAAGATGGACTACCTGGGACGTCGGGCTATAGCTAGAAGGGCGTTTGGGACGCGGCATCGGCCCATACTGTGGTGACCCCCGATTGGGACGCACCGACTGTGGAGTTTCTCCCTCGCCGATGTCGACCACGTCTATGTAGAACATTGTTCCCTTCCCCTAGCTGCGGGATCAGGCTGGATATGTGACCAGCAGTGTGGCCACCGTCGTTCTATGCTTGTGAAGAGAGCAACCCAAGAAAGCATGCTTGTAGCTTAGGCTCCTGCTAGTGTATATATAGTGGTTTTCTTTTTCTCTCCATATCAACCATGTTATATTGCGTATGTGTCATTGAAGAGTGAAATGATGGTTGCTTCTTCCGACTAACTTACTGTGTGATTTGACTGCTCCTTTAGTGGCCCCTACACGTACTCCCCCTACGTGTATGCAACAGTCACATGTACACATGGACGCAAAAACGCGCGCGACGCCCTAATGCATGCATGTCCGAGCACACGACGGAACACACACGGTCACGCTCAAGTGCTCAACCTACACGTGCATGCACACACATACTCAGCCAGGGTGAGATAGTGACCGTATAAACACCGGAAAATGTATATATTGAGCGCAATGAGCGTATTATGAAGTCCACTGACCGTATTTTTACAAATATACACTGACAGAGAGTGTATTTATCTTGTTTGAAATTAAGCCATATTAACCGGAGAGGAGGCAGTATGGACTAGCATTACTTTGATGTGTCCCGTCAACTTGCCGAACGAGGAGAAGCTTGCAGGACGGGAGAAGCTTGTGCGTGGTGTCTCGCAGGACAAGGAGAAACTTTTGACTAATGCAGGCTGTCCTTCGCTCAGGCGGTGGACGTGCAACGGTTAATTCGGTGTCAGATTGCCAGAAGCATACACTATACTAGTACTATTATTGTTGCACTTCATGAAGAGGCGAACAGCCAAGCGCAAAGTTTACTAGTACTAGTACTACTACTGTAGTCTATAGAGGTACTATACTAGTACTAGGAACTGGATGGAGGAGCGTCTGCACTCTTATTATATTTTTAAAATGTGATAAAGCAATCTTCAACACATTTGTTTCTCTTCGAGGGTTCTCGCATGTGATAATGGAAGTTGATTGCATGGAACACTCGCCACAATTCTCGCTTAATTCTGGCTCATATCCTGTTACAAATAGGAGCGCTCGGTAATATTTCCTCTTTTTTTTGTTATTCAGCATGTAAACAGGTCAGCAAACCTTGTGGCGCATCTTTGTGCGAACCGTCCTTGCTGCACTTTGAATGTGGCCGAGAGCTGGCTTGATGAAACACCTCGCTTCCTACTTCTTTTTTTGCGGGGTACCTCGCTTCCTAGTGACCAGTGTCTTGGTTGATCATCCTAAGAATGCTTATATATGAATAAAGCTCTCTCATTTACCCGCAAAAAAGATTGAGCCATATTAACCGG
>NW_025251786.1:0-2084 GCF_018294505.1 Triticum aestivum | reverse complement strand
GTCGATTCAACACAAATGTTCTCTTAACATTATGCCCTCAAGGTTGCTGACATAGACATGCCCATGATCAGGAAAACATAACCATCATGCAACACTTGAGCTAGTCTTAGAGGCCAGACTAGGAATACATTTTACCGTTTATTATTCCACACGTGCATATGAGTCTTCCTCCGAGCCTCGTGGTTATTGCAGACTCGAGAACCATAGCAGTTATAGCATGGAACATAAACATAATTATGAACTCGGAGATAAATAATATCATTTATTATTGCCTCTAGGGCATATCTCCTACAGACTCCCACTTGCACTAGAGTCAATAATCTAGTTAATGCTAATGCACTTTACACCTGTGGCACACCGGTGTAAATATGCTTCGCTTGTGGTATAGCCTGATGTCCAACGGATCTGACGACTTCAGTTCCGTGTGTATCTTTGCATGTCCTCGTGTTTTCACGTTTTCACAAAAATTCATATTTTGTGTGGACTTGGCTTTGTATGTATGTGAATCACAGGTCGAACCTGGATTCCTCAGACTGAGTTATGGAGCAACTACCTGCAGTAGTGTCCCATTGTCAAAAGCCATCTTGGAACTATACTAAGTTCATGAATGAACTATATGATTCAACATCTTCTTTGTCGCTTCTAAAGCGTCAACATACTTAGCCCTTGTTATAGAATTCGCCACAGTAACTAGTTTGAACAAGTTCCAACTAACTGTGCCACCACATTGTGTGTTACACAAAACCCTTAACTTAAATCGAAAATCGCACGGTGAAAAGATGAAGACTATCGATGTAACATTTTACAACGAACTCTTCATGATCTCCGCTTGCAAGAAAACATATCATCAATACTTACTCTAGTACTCAATGACATCTTTCACTGTTGTCCCACGATCAGTACTTTGATCACTTTAGTATCCATACTCGCAACACCTTGGGAGTATCGGACATATCTGGTTGTTCTACATACCATGGAATACATGATTAATCCAACCACAAAAGTGTGTGGAATCTGCATCATGTATTTTACTCATCAGTGTTTTGGGACACCGAGTCTTGCAAAAACTCCTTCCATGTGACTTTGGCAAGAATCACTCCTTGGCGTTTTAAATGCTAAAAGGTTTTAGCATCTTGTCAATATGTATTCATTGCTTAGCCCCATTAGGTAAATCTATCTCCATAGATCATCATGCCTAATATTGAGGCTATTTAGCCTAAGCACTTCATCGAAAAACTATTTTCAAATGAAGTCCTAATTCGTGTCAAGAAATTTATTTCCAATTACCAATGTGCCAAGCACATAAGGTTTTTAGAAATGTTATTACGCTCCCACTTACTTTCTTGAATTACAAGCATCTTCGTTACCCATTGATGAAGTCAAAACCCCTTTGACCATTTCATCAAAACACGAAGATTCCAACTCCATTTTGCTCTCTTCTGTCCATTGCTGGAACTCTGAAGTTTGCATACCTACTAGCATCCTCTGGATCGACAAGTTACTTTGGACTGTATCATATACAAGTCCTAGCTTTCATTTCCATCAGATGGAAATCCTTTTATCATCCATGTTTCATATCTCATGATTGAAATATGTATTAATTGCTAGTTCAACCCGAACCAACTTTAAGCATCGCTACGATGAAAACAACCTCATCGTAGTCAACTCTTGAACTTGTTATTTCAACAAGTCGAGCTTTATGGATAAAACATTTTTATCCATATCAGTTTTAAGTTCCATAAATATTCGTTAGACTCTAAGTCTTCCGAAAGGTGTATCAAGGTTTTAATCTTGAATCACTTATATGGAAACCAACTTGGGTTGTATTGGCATTTAGCCAATTCCGGAGTCAGGGCCCATCAACGCTTCCTTGTGTATCGTAGGTATAATGTTGTCTAACAACAATATCTCGTTTGCGCACCTGAGAGGTTTGCACGAGCCTTGCCTACGTGGTTCAGCTGCAAGTTCGACCGAAGTTCATACATTTTATTGTAGAGACTTCCGTATCAGTCGCAGTAGGAAACTCTGGAATTACTTCCAAGGTCTCTTTCCTTTGATCTGATGACTTAGATACTGTTTATCTC
>NW_025251785.1:0-2084 GCF_018294505.1 Triticum aestivum | reverse complement strand
ATACTGCTAGGAGGTAATTGGGTCAACCATGCCCTGGCAGAACCTTCCAACATGAGGGGCAAATGCTTCATGGCCACCTCGTCGTTCCCACCACCGATCTGAACTGCCACTCGGTAGTCTTCAAGCCAAGTTTCAGGCTTAGACTCACCAGTGAACTTGCTGACTCCTGTCGCCAACCTGAAATTGGGGGGAATAACAGCGGCTCTGATAGCTCTGCTGAAACATTCAGGGCCAGAAACATGTACTCGACTGCTCGTGGGCACTTCTCTGTCGAGTGCACCACGATGGGCTCTGTTCCGGTCGACCAACCCTTGCACGATAATGGATCGCGCGTCGAAGCCTGGCTCCCTGGGGTCAACTGGAACTCTACGCCCTGTACTGTACTGACGCCTATCATCTGGCTGCCGAGGAGCGTAAGACCCACCCCTCGGAGGGGAATAAGGCACTCGACGTCTATCATCTCGGTCGAGCCTGTCGCCATATTGATCTCGCCGATGCTCATACCCTTCGCGCCGCGGAGGCGATCTGGGGCTGTGAGCCGACTGTACCGTATTCATAGTGACAGATCGACTGTGAATCCTGTTGCGCGACTGAGACACGGCTGAATTCTGATCTCCTGCTGCCCGGAGCAGATCTCTGATCTGCAGCAAACCTCTGCCAGCTTCTGACTGCGAAGGCTGAATGGACTCTGCTATACGGGTCGCTGCTGCTAAATCCTGAATCGGGGTTCGATATACCTGAGTCGGCGGGAAGAGCTGACGTCGACTGGTGTCGGGAACTCGTTGCCGCGCGCGCTCGTCGAGTGCTCGCTGAAGGTTCTCCAGTCGAGTGCGCTCGGCCAAATTGGCCAGACGCGCCTCCTCCAAGGCGCGAGCCTCGGGGGTTTCTCCTGCGATAGGAATACGCAGGGGATCCTCGTTCCTGCGGCGAAGCTCTTCTCTTTGCAGAGAGTCGAGTGGCTCGGGCTGGTACTCTTCGTAACCTCGAGCAGGGTCGCCGCCGTCGCCTGCTCCACCACCGCGGGCAAAGCCGGGAGGGCTATGAGGCCCGTTGACCATCAGGATTTCCGCCGCTGGATCACTGCTTCCGCATTCGGATGCAATCTCTCCGGAGCCAGTCGACTGATCGAACAAGCCGCAGAGAGATTCGTTGGGCTCGATTGCCGCAACTTGCGTAGTGGTCGACTGGCGAGCCACCGCGTGACTCACCCATCGCTGAAGCCTCGACCGACCTGAGCGCTTGCGCTGGCGGGAGACCGGGAGGGTGGAAGGAACTGACCGATACTGGGTTGACGGTTGCCGCAACAGAACGCCGCGGACACATGCGCGGAAATGCGTCGCACCGCAGACGGGGAGCGCATCAACGTCGAGCGGAGCCTCTTGGAGCCATGCGGAGTCGTCGGCGATGAAGGTGAGAGTGCCGAGACGGATCTCTCGACCCTCGATCAAAACTCCAGCAGACACCATGATGAAAATACTCGGAAGAATCGCAACTTCTCCACAAAATCGCTAAAACACCTGCCCCACGGTGGGCGCCAACTGTCGTGGTTCTAAGCCTGACAGTAGAGTGGGGGGTAGGTATTGAGAGGCAAGGTCCTAGCTATGGAGAGGTTGTAAGCACAAAGGATGTACGAGTTCAGGCCCTTCTCGGAGGAAGTAACAGCCCTACGTCTCGGAGCCCGGAGGCGGTCGAGTGGATTATGAATGTATGGATTACAAGGTGCCGAACCCTTCTGCCTGTGGAGGGGGGTGGCTTATATAGAGTGCGCCAGGACCCCAGCCAGCCCACGTAGGAGAAGGTTTAAGGTGAGTTAAGTCTGGGGCGTTACTGGTAACGCCCCACATAAAGTGCTTTTACTATCATAAAGTCTACTTAATTACAGGCCGTTGCGGTGCAGAGTGCCTCTTGACCTCCTGGTGGTCGAGTGCGTCTTCGTGGTCGAGTCCTTCAGGCCAGTCGAGTGTGTCCTCGTTGGTCGAGTGAACCCTCGTTGGTCGACTGGAAGGCGACCTCTTCTAGGGATGTCCTAGGGTAAGTTACTTGGGACAGGTCCGTGACCCTACCCTAGGTACATAACCCCATCA
>NW_025251784.1:0-2084 GCF_018294505.1 Triticum aestivum | reverse complement strand
AGCCCCAAACTTTTAAGAAACGACAACTTAGGTTTCTCTAAACCATAATTCATACAGTGTCATCTCATCGGAATTACGTGGTGCCCTATTTAAAGTGAATGTGGTTGTCTCTAATGCCTAACCCATGAACGATAGTGGTAATTCGATAAGAGACATCATGGTACGCACCATATCCAATAGGGTGCAACTATGATGTTCGGACACACCATCACATTATGGTGTTCCAGGCGGTATTAATTGCGAAACAATTTCCACAATGTCTTAATTGTGTGCCAAAACTCGTAACTCAGATATTCATCTCTATGATCATATCATAGACATTTTATCCTCTTGTCACAATGATCTGCTACTTCACTCTGAAATTACTTGAACCATTCAATAATTCAGACTTGTGTTTCATCAAGTAAATATACTCAACATTTACTCGAATCATCTGTGAAGTAAGAACATAATGATATTCACTGCATGCCTCAGCACTCATTCGACTGCACACATCAAAATGTGTTACTTCCAACAAGTTTCTATCTTGTTCCATCTTACTGAAAATGAGGCTTTTCAGTCATCTTGCCCATGTGGTATGATTTGCATATCTCAAGTGATTCAAAATCAAGTGAGTCCGAACGATCCATTTGCATGGAGTTTCTTCATGCATATACACCAATAGACATGGTTCGCATGTCTCAAACTTTTCAAAAATGAGTGAGTCCAAAGATCCATCAACATGGAGCCTCTTCATGCGTTTTATACCATTATGACTTACATGGCAGTGCCACAAGTAAGTGGTACTATCATTACTATCTTATATCTTTTGGCATGAAAATGTGTATCACTACGACCGAGATTCAATAAACCATTCCTTTAGGTGCAAGACCATTGAAGGTATTATTCAAAAATAGAGTAACCATTATTCTCCTTAAATGAATAACCGTATTGCGATAGACATAATCCAATCATGTCTATGCTCAACGCAAACACCAATCTCGGTGGTAGAGGGAGCGTGCGATGCTTGATCATATCAACCTTGGAAACACTTTCAACATATATCGTCAGCTCACCTTTAGCTAGTCTCCATTTATTCCGTAGCTTTTATTTCGAGTTACTAACACTTAGCAACCGAACCGGTATCCAATACCCTGGTGCTACTAGGAGTACTAGTAAAGTACACATTAACATAATGTATATCCAATATACTTCTATCGACCTTGCCAGCCTTCTCATCTACCAAGTATCTAGGGTAATGCTGCTCCAGTGGTTGTTCCCCTTATTACAGAAGCACTTAGTCTCGAGTTTGGGTTCAACCTTGGGTTTCTTCACTAGAGCAGCAGCTGAATTGTCGTTTCATGAAGTATCCCTTTGTTCCCTTGCCCTTCTTGAAACTAGTGGTTTCACCAACCATCAACAATTGATGCTCCTTCTTGATTTCTACTTTCGCGGTGTCAAACATCATGAATATTTCAAGGATCATCATATCTATCCCTGATATGTTATAGTTAATCACGAAGCTCTAGCAGCTTGGTGGCAATGACTTTGGGGAAACATCACTATCTCATCTGGAGGATCAACTCCCACTCGTTTCAAGTGATTGTTGTGCTCAGACAATCTGAGCACAAGCTCAACGATTGAGCTTTTCTCCCTTAGTTTGCAGGCTAAGAAAATCGTCGGAGGTCTTATACCTCTTGACGTGGGCACGAGCCTGAAATCCCAATTTCAGCCCTCGAAACATCTCATATGTTCCGCGACGTTTCGAAAACGTCTTTGGTGCCTCTACTTAAACCATTTAATTGAACTATCACGTAGTTATCAAAACGTGTATGTCCGATGTTCGCAACATCGACAAACGACGTTGGGGTTCAGCACACTGAGCGGTGCATTAAGGACATAAGCTTTCTACTGATCGCATAATCGCTACTATCAACTTTCAACTATATTTTCTCTAGGAACATATCTAAACAGTGGAACTAAAGCGCGAGCTTACGACATAATTTGCAAAAGGTCTTTTGACTATGTTCAGGATAATTAAGTTCATCTTATGAACTCCCACTTAGATAGACATCCCTCTGGTCATCTAAGTGATCACATGATCC
>NW_025251783.1:0-2084 GCF_018294505.1 Triticum aestivum | reverse complement strand
CTTAGGGGAACACAAACTCGGTCCCGGCGGTTACAGAGTGGCGGAGCCTATATGGGACAAGGAGGACGCGGAGCGTGCCGAGCAAGGCCTACCGCCCCGCTTCGAGAAATATAGCGGTAACAAGCAGACCAGGAACTATGTCAGGGCCCGGTACAAGGAGGACCCATAACAAAGGAGCTTACCACGAATCCGAAGACCAGGGCGCTTGAGCTTGTTCTGGTAAGGAATACACCCCCGCGTAATTAGCTCCATATGGTTGCACTCCAATTAATCCCCAATATTTCTAAATGGTTCACGTTCCTTTCGCAGGAAACTGAAAGCAGTAGCGCGGGGTCGTCTCAGAGCTCCCCTTTCGACACCCCTTTAAATAGGGCGTTGAACATAATGAAAAGCAAGGATAAGCTCACTAAGCCGGCGTCAGCTGGTCGTGTGGCCGGCAAAGGCTTGTCCACAAAATGGGGGTCATACTATACCGCTGGTGTGCGGAAGGAGAAAAAGGCCAGCTCGGAAAGCCAGACGCGCGGGGTTGAAGCACTGAAGGCACAAGTGGCGCGGATTCCGGAGCTTGTCCAAGAGCAAGTGGAACAACAACTGGGAACGAAGCTCAACGCCATGGTGCCTACGTTGATTCATGGGCTGACAACGTGGATTGGGGGCGGCTAACAGGGGCCTCCCCCGGTTCCCAGCTTCACGGCCAGCAACTCGCACAGCGCGCAGGCGGCGCCATTGGTGTCTCCGGCGGCGGCGCCATTGGTGTCTCCGGCGGAGGCGGTATTCGTGTCTCCGGCGCCGGCACGGGCATTGGAGCTTAATGCACCCGGGTGTACGCCGGCCGGCACCTCGCCAGCAAGCGCCCCCTCCGTCAGTTGCACGCCCGCCGTTGGCGGTGCCTCGACATTAGCCGAGCTCGACGGCATCACGGTAACTAAGCCTCTCGGCCGATGACTTCATCTCCTTGCCTTTCACTGGGCATCCCTGACGCCCTGTACATGTTTTCGCAGGGCACCGCCGACGTTCCTTGCACTGTTCTGCACTTCGTGGGCGCCGAGTTGGTCGATGTCGCCAAGGGTAGAATCGTTCAACCAGGCAACCGCATGTTCCACGGTAATCCGATGCCACCCACAGTGTATAGGGTTGAAGTGGTTCGGGTGCTACCAGGCTGCGACGAGCTGTTACCTCCGGTTCGACCCGCTGGGGCTGACGAAGAAGATGAGATGACCCTCAGCGCCTGCGTAAACTGGCCGCTGCTTTGGCCAAAGAGCCAGATTCGTTTGGGGGCGGGGGACACCACCCCACAGACAAGACCGCCAGTCGTGCCGGCGCCAAGCCATGGCAAGAACGCCGCAACGCTACCAGACCTGCCGGACATCCCTATGGCACAGGATCCGGACAGCCCTATGGCATAGGATCCGGACGACGACGACAACAACGACGGTATATTTACCAAAGTCGATAAGTACTTTGCGGAACATGGGTACGCTGATGAGTTCTGCGGGCCTCTTTCTCAAGAACCCAACCAAGACGACCGCAATCTAGCTGGTACGGCGGAGAAATCCAATTGCAATAGGCGTCGTCTGGCGTTCAGTTCTCAGGAGACGCCTCCAGCTCCTGCCTTCACCGAGCCTCAGATAGCTGAGGTGCGAAATATTATCAGCCCCAACACGCTCAAGAAGGCGGTCTGTGAGCAGAACTCGGTCCCATTACAGGAGATCAAGAAGAAGGGATGGAAACAAAAGACTAACAAGGTCGCCGGTGCGAGCCAGCCGGCACCGACTTCGATCTGTGCTCAGGACGGGCCACCTTCACCTAAGGATATCTCGAGGAGGGTGCATGTGGCGGGTAGGGCGATGCTACCGCCAAATATGCTGAATGCTGCAACCGGTGCTATGCGGAGTCTGCACGACAGTGTTCTTTCTTTGGAGAAGCGGCATCTCAGAGAGAAGGATGTGGCATACCCGGTTTTCGTGGCCAAGGTGCCAGAGGGCAAGGGCTTTGTGGATGGCGACATCGGGGGTACGATCGTCCTGCGGTTTGATGACATCTTTGCTATGTTTAACCTTCATCCGCTGCACTACACCATCGTT
>NW_025251782.1:0-2084 GCF_018294505.1 Triticum aestivum | reverse complement strand
GATGAATCGAACACCCATAGAGTTCTGGTGTTGATCATGTTTAGCTCGCGAGAGAGGTTTAGTCAACGGATCTGCGACATTCAGATCCGTATGTACTTTGCAAATTTCTATGTCTCCATCTTGAACATTTTCACGGATGGAGTTGAAACGACGCTTGATGTGCCTGGTCTTCTTGTGAAACCTGGGCTCCTTGGCAAGGGCAATAGCTCCAGTGTTGTCACAGAAGAGTTTGATTGGCCCCGACGCATTGGGTATGACTCCTAGGTCGGTGATGAACTCCTTCACCCAAATCGCTTCATGCGCTGCCTCCGAGGCTGCCATGTACTCCGCTTCACACGTAGATCCCGCCACGACGCTCTGCTTGCAGCTGCACCAGCTTACTGCTCCACCATTCAACATATACACGTATCCGGTTTGTGACTTAGAGTCATCCGGATATGAGTCGAAGCTAGCGTCGACGTAACCCTTTACGACAAGCTCTTCGTCTCCTCCATAAACGAGAAACATGTCCTTTGTCCTTTTCAGGTACTTCAGGATATTCTTGACTGCTGTCCAGTGTTCCTTGCCGGGATTACTTTGGTATCTAGCTACCAAACTCACGGCAAGGTTTACATCAGGTCTGGTACACAGCATGGCATACATAATAGATCCTATGGCTGAAGCATAGGGGATGACACTCATCTCTTCTTTATCTTTTGCCGTGGTCGGTGACTGAGCCGAGCTCAATCTCACACCTTGTAACATAGGCAAGAACCCCTTCTTGGACTGATCCATTTTGAGCCTCTTCAAAATCTTATCAAGGTATGTGCTTTGTGAAAGACCTATGAGGCGTCTCGATCTATCTCTATAGATCTTGATGCCTAATATGTAAGCAGCTTCTCCAAGGTCCTTCATTGAAAAACACTTATTCAAGTAGGCCTTAATGCTGTCCAGAAATTCTATATTATTTCCCATCAAGAGTATGTCATCTACATATAATATGAGAAATGCTACAGAGCTCCCACTCACTTTCTTGTAAACGCAGGCTTCTCCATAAGTCTGCATAAACCCAAACGCTTTGATCATCTCATCAAAGCGAATATTCCAACTCCGAGATGCTTGCACCAGCCCATAAATGGATCGCTGGAGCTTGCATACTTTGTTAGCGTTCTTAGGATCGACAAAACCTTCCGGCTGCATCATATACAGTTCTTCCTTAAGATGCCCGTTAAGGAATGCTGTTTTGACGTCCATCTGCCATATCTCATAATCATAGTATGCGGCAATTGCTAACATGATTCGGACGGACTTTAGCTTCGCTACGGGAGAGAATGTCTCGTCGTAGTCAATCCCTTGAACCTGTCGATAACCCTTAGCGACAAGTCGAGCTTTATAGATGGTGATATTACCATCCCCGTCTGTCTTCTTCTTAAAGATCCATTTGTTTTCTATCGCTCGCCGATCATCGGGCAAGTCTGTCAAAGTCCATACTTTGTTTTCATACATGGATTCTATCTCGGATTTCATGGCTTCAAGCCATTTGTTGGAATCTGGGCCCGCCATCGCTTCTTCATAGTTCGAAGGTTCACCGTTGTCTAACAACATGATTTCCAGGACGGGGTTGCCGTACCACTCTGGTGCGGAACGTGTCCTTGTGGACCTACGAAGTTCAGTAGAAACTTGATCCGAAGTACCTTGATCATCATCATTGGTTTCCTCTTCAGTTGGTGTGGGCATCACAGGAACATTTTCCTGAGCTGCACCACTTTCCCGTTCGAGAGGTAGTACTTCATCGAGTTCTACTTTCCTCCCACTTACTTCTTTCGAGAGAAACTCTTTTTCCAGAAAGCATCCGTTCTTGGCAACAAAGATTTTGCCCTCGGATCTTAAGTAGAAGGTATACCCGACAGTTTCCTTAGGGTATCCTATGAAGACGCATTTTTCCGACTTGGGTTCGAGCTTTTCAGGTTGAAGTTTCTTGACATAAGCATCGCATCCCCAAACTTTTAGAAATGACAGCTTAGGTTTCTTCCCAAACCATAATTCATACGGTGTCGTCTCAACGGATTTAGACGGTGCCCTATTTAAAGTGAATGTAGCTGTCT
>NW_025251781.1:0-2084 GCF_018294505.1 Triticum aestivum | reverse complement strand
TTGGGTTCCCATCCTTGCACACAAGGACAAAGTGCATAACACTCGATGGGTTCTCACATACTTCTCTCATCTCACTTTTTGTGGCAAATAGGACTAGGTTTTTCTCTCTAGGCGAAGAGGCGCTCAAATTTGGCTTGTGGCTCTCACTCACTTTTTGGTGAATCACTTTCTCACACTTCTGTCCATGATGGGTGACTTGCTTGTCGGTTATCACTTAACTAGGAGACATAGGTCGTAGCACATACTCCTTTCCTTTCATCTTGAAGCTATAGTTATTGGTGCGCTCGTTGTGGATGACACCACGCTGAATTGCCATGGCCTACCAAAAAGGAGGTGGCAGACGGACATTGGGTCGACATCACACTCCAAAGTGTCCTCATATGCACCAATTTTGAAGGAGACTTGGACCGTATGCTCAACTCGGATAGTGCCGGAGTCACTTAGCCATTGGACTTTGTATGGGTGCGGGTGCTTCATCTTGACCAATTGAAGCTTGGAGCATAGTTCTTCACTTGCCAAGTTGTGCCATATACCTCCATCGATGATGACCTTGACGGACCTTCCGTTGATGCCGGCCTTTGTGTGGAAGATGTGGCATCTTTGGTCTTCTTCTTGTTGATGTTGGAGAGTCAAGACCTTGGAGACAACAAGAGCGGGGATCGAGTCCTCATCACAAAAGACTTGATCATCTTCATCCTCATTCACTCGCCGGTGCATGGCCACTTGCCCAAGGGCTTCCATCTCCTCGTCACTCATGGAGTCATAAGTGCCATCGTCATTGAGGATCATGGTGCGCTTGTTTGTGCATTCATAAGACTTGTGGCCTCGGCCGCCGCAAGTGAAACACTTGAAGGAGCTTGTCTTTACGGTCTCATCGGTTGGAGTAGATGATGAAACACGCGGCTTGAAGTTGCTTGTAGTAGGAGGAGGACGACTTGAGCTAGTCGAAGCTTTCTTGTAACTTGACTTGTCGTCGTTGCTTGGAGAAGGCTTGGTTGATGTAGAGGTTGGAGGAGTTGTTGAAGCTTGGTTGTTGGAGAAGCCGTAGGTCTTGGACGAGTACTTGGCGTACTTGAAGTCGTCTTGCACTTGACGTTCCTCCTTTGTAGCTTGATGCACGAGCTCAATGAGGTTGGATTAGGGTTGGAAGTAGGCAATCTTCTTGATGGGATGATTGAGTCCATTCAAGAAACGTGCCATAGTTTGCTCATCATCTTCCTTGACATTGGCTCGAATCATGGCTATCTCCATCTCCTTGTAGTATTCTTCAACACTCTTTGTTCCTTGCTTGAGGAGTTGGAGTTTCTTGAAGAGATCGCGGTTGTAGTAGGTCGGCACAAAACGTGCTCGCATGACATCCTTCATTTGAGCCCAAGTGGTGATTGGTGGTTCACCTCTTGCTTCTCGTCGCTCAAGCATTTGTTCCCACCATATGAGCACATAGTCTTGGAACTCAAGTGATGCCATAGAGATCTTCTTCTCTTCCTCATAGTTGTGCAAATGAAAGATTTTGTCGACCTTCAATGCCCATGATAGGTACTCTTCGGGATCATTGCTTCCATTGAATTTGGGCATTGTGAATTTTAGCTTGCCATAGCGTTGCTCTTCATTGTGTTGTTGGCGATGGTGATGATGATGCCCTTGATGGTGAGGGTAATCATCCTCATGTTGCTCATGGCATGGAGGAAGTCCATGATCAACTTGCTCTTGATGAACTTGAGGTTGAGGTGGAGCTTGACGAGCTTGTGGAGGCGCTTTAGGAACTTGACGTTGCACGCGTGGTTGGTAGTTCCTCTCTTGGATTTCTTCTCGAAGGGCTTCCTCTTGATTGCGCCGTTCGTGATTGCGGTTGGTGATGGCTCGACTTGATTCTTGAAGGGCACGTTGCGCCTCAAGAGCTTGCGCTTCACGTTGTCGTTGTTGAAGATGTTGAGCCTCGGCGTCTTGTTCCGCTTGGTGTAGACGCGCTCATTCTTCCTCTTGGCACCGTTGTTGTTGTCGTTCTTGATCTTGAGCCAATGCAACTTGATGTGGTGGAGGACGAAGTTCTTGCTCATCTACTTGCTCTTGTGAATGCTTGTCGC
>NW_025251780.1:0-2084 GCF_018294505.1 Triticum aestivum | reverse complement strand
TATCTGGTACTTGGATTATCATGTGAATCTCAACATGTAACTCAAAAATTAATTTTGATGGGTTTGTTTAATGATGATTTATAATTGGGATTGAGGATGCTGTCAACCATTCTCAATGTTTAACAACCACCATAATAGTAAATAAATTTATTCCTTTGAAGTAGGGAAAAATTGGCTTTACGCAAAAACTGTAACCATAGAGCTTTACACCAGCCAAATATGCATATAGTATAGCTGTTGCATTCCATTACTCTCTATGTGTTACGTACCTTGCCAGCATATTCCATGTGCTGACCCGTTTTCGGGCTGCAACGTTAATGTTGCAGACTTTTCAGACGACGATTAAGGAGTTTAGGTCGTGGTTCTATACTCAGTGATGTCGTTGGAGTTGATGGACTCATTTATCTTCCAAGCCTTCCGCTGTTATCATTATTAGATGGCCTTAAGCCATATTTATTGTATTGAGTTCTGTTTTGAGACATCCGATGTAATAAGTGTGTGATTGCTACTCTGCTATAAATCCTCCGAGTACTGTGTGGTGTCAGCATTACTGATCCAGGGATGACACCGGAGCACAGAGATCAGACTGTTTGAGGTCTGGTCGCTACAGAGATGGTATCAAAGCACACGCTGACTGTAGGACACGACCACTAAGCTAAAGACCTTGATCACTATTCACTCTCTTTCTCTTCTGACTTCTCATCTTTTCTACTCTTTAGGATGGCGGATGCGAGGAACAAGTTCACACAACCAGATGAAGATACACCCTTTGGACGCCACTTGAAGGAAGTCACAAGATACCTGAACATAGGAGTACCAAGCTTCACGGGAACCTACAACGCCACTTTACCCGAAGAAGAGCGCTGGATGATTCAAGTTCAAGTTCCAGGAAGGACGTTCATGCCAGTCACTGAGCCCATAGAGTTTTCTTTTGATGCACCAACTTGGAGTCTAGGAAAGAGTATGGCAGCTCACATCGCCATGGGACGCATTGGAGAAGTCTACCGCAAGGATCTCAAGGATACTATCTACCAGATTTACGGACGCCGAGATGAACAATGGGATATGATCAGCACCAGGAAAGATAGATCAATTGCAGCTTTTATACAGGAGTTGAACCAGCACATTCGACGCCAGGAGAATCAGATGTGCGCTGACATGATAGATCTGAAGAAGGCTAAAACTAGAATCAAGGAACTGGAGGAAGAACTCAAGGCTACACGTGAAGATTATGAAGAAGAAATTGAAGTATTGGTGGAGAAGAATGACGACCTGATCAAGAAGATTGGAATATTTATGGGAGATCTGACACCAGTAGATGAAGATGAAGAACCCAAGGAGATTAGCCCGGAAGACTACATCATCATCGACGGCACCGACTCAGAAGCAGATAGTAGCGATGACACCTATGTTGATGAAGCTGGAGCCGATATCATGGAGTCTACAACCGTAGAATATTTCTAGTAGACCACCTCACCAGTAGTAGTAGTCCACCATGTAAATATAGTAGTCCGAGCACTTTTACGATAGTTAGATCGATTGTATGCCTTTGTTTGATTGATTGAAGTGAATTGTGTGCTTTTGGCTCATGTGCATATGGGTAGTGTTTTCTCTTTAGACCCCCTCTATTCTCATATCTCATCTTTTCTAAACCCTCAGATGCCTCCGAGACTTGACCCCGGATTTGCCTTTCCGCCGGAGCTCACCCAGTTGATCCAGCAGCAGAACACCTTGATGCAGTTGCTAGTTCAGAATCAGAACCAGGGGAACAACAACAACAACAACCCACCACCACCACCTGTTGACCACTTAGCCCGTTTTCTTAGGCTGAATCCGCCGGTGTTTTCCAGTAGCACCGAGCCGATAGTAGTAGATGATTGGCTCCGCAAGATAGCTAGGGAGTTGACCACAGCAGGATGCACAGATGCGGAGAAGGTGAAGTTTGCCACACATCAGTTAGAAGGACCCGCAACATCATGGTGGGAAAATTTCACAGCCACCTTCCCAGTTGACACTGTCACATGGGACCAGTTTCAGCAGGCTTTTCATACTGCCCATGTATCATCAGGAGCAATGGCCATGAA
>NW_025251779.1:0-2084 GCF_018294505.1 Triticum aestivum | reverse complement strand
CCTGCCTTGTTATAAATACCCCCGACGGGTACTTTCATTTTCTCCCCTTTCTTCTCTTCTTCTTCCTCGTGACCGGAAGAAACCCCAGCGCCGCCGCCGTCGTCGATCTTTGAATCTGCACCGACCAAGGCCGCTGCATCACCCTGTTTGTTCCAGAGACCCTGCCGCGTTCTTCCGCCGCCGTGTGACCCTGGTGAGTTCGCTTCCTGTAATCCTAGATCTCCATTAGGGTTTCAAGTTCATCCATGTTCATCGCCGTTCATCAGTTCTTTTGTGTTCCTCCTTCTGGTCTTCCTGTTGAATATACATATGTGTGCCTGATAGTTTTTGAACTGCGGCTATATCCATGTTGTTAGTTCACCGTACCGTAGTATCTTTACTGTTTCTGAATAGACTCCGTCTGGTTCGTCTCTGTTCCTCTTTAGCGCCATTGTAGGACTCGGGAACATTTTCGTAGATTATTCATGGTAGATCCAAAATCCTACTATCATATTGTGAAACCTGTTTTTGTAACACTTAGCAGAAATTTGGAATTCTGGCCATCCTGCCTATAGGCGGTTTACCTTCTCAAAAGTCAATCCGCCATATAACATTAGCCCTCTCTTAAACCGCCAACTGAACTCGCACAGTATCCTTCTTCGGTTTAACACTGAATTAGACACCTTAAACCGGCACTTTTTGTTTTTAGTTCCTCATTCCGGAATGTCGAAGCAATTTTCTGCTTGCAATTGGGTTCCATCCCGGATCACAGAGACACAGATCAATGGTTATGTCATCACTGGCGCTTTAGCTTCAAAGAACATTCGCGAGTTACAGAATCAGAATGTCCACCTGAACCTCAAGAGGGAGAGGTGATTGTTTTTATGCAACATTTAGACCGGGGATTTAGTCCGCCCAGATCAAAAAATTTCCGGGATGTCCTTGCCAGCTTCCAGCTCCATCCGCAAGATATCGGTCCGAACTCTGTATCAAACATATGCAACTTTCAAGTATTCTGCGAAGTTTACCTTCAAGAAGAACCAACCGTGGAGCTGTTCCGGGATTTTTTTCATCTGAACCGCCACACAGAATTCTCAGATGGCCCCAACACAGAGCTTGGCGGCGTATCAATTCAAAAGAGGAAAGAAGTTGATTTCCCTCATGCCAAACACCATAGACATCCTAAAGATTGGAACCAGACCTGGTTTTACTGCCGGAATACTACTCCTGATGGAGAAAATCCCTTGCCGGGCTACCGCCCTCACCGGCTTAGCAACGGCCACCCAATGCCTCCGCGTCTAACCGCCGCACGGAAGAATTTTGCTCCTCAACTCGCCAAGCTCCGGGCTCTGATGGCTAACGGTTTAACCGGCATTGATCTTGTCCGCTGCTGGGTTTCATGGGGCATTCTGCCGTTGAGCCGCCGCCCCGGATTGATGCATGAGTATACCGGAAATGTAAAAGATCCTCAACGGTTTCATGAAGTAACAATGACCGAGCTTGAAATCACTGACTGTGTAAAGAAGATGCTTGATGAACCGGTCGCTGCATGCAGCCAAACCGACTTGGCTCCGTTTTGCGTCTCCAATAAACCGCCGGCGGTAAATTCATGTACATACTTTACTGATTTCCACATCGACTGTTTACTAACCTTTCCTTGCCTTAATTTCAGGCCAACAACTCTTTCTGGAAACGTAATAAACCGGCCCATGCTCCTCGTGTAAAAACCAAGGTCACCAAGAAGGCTGGAAAGAAGAAAACTGCCGATTCTTCTGAACCGCCGGAGGAAGAAGAATCAGATGCTGAGGTAGAACTTGACTCACTTGGCTCTTTTTTTATACATCTTATTGACAATGATCATCTTCAGGATGATGCTAAAGCCAGCCATGCAGATCATGTTGAGGTAATTCTTCTTTCTTCCTACTCGGAGCCTGTGCCGGTTCAAAGAACTCGCCGTACAATCCGGAAAATAAAACAATCTCACCCCCTTGCTCATTTGGATCCAAAATTTTCTTTGAAGAAATGGCAAGCAGAAGAACGTCGCACAACCCGGCATAGTGGTCAACAGATCACTTCATCCGGTTTAGCTGATATGCCCCCCCCCC
>NW_025251778.1:0-2084 GCF_018294505.1 Triticum aestivum | reverse complement strand
AAAAAATATTATATTTTGAAATGATTCAGGGAATGATGTATATTGAGTGTAGAAGAAAATATATTGTCAACCGACAAAGTAGCCCTCGATTTTGACCCCTTCCTTCTCGAAACCTTGTTTCTTCCTTGCAGATGGTCCAGGTTGTAAGCAGTCTACGTGATAACATTCATGAAACGTTCTCAATTGTTTACTACAATCTCTTTGGGTGATATAATGAGACCATGCCAAGTATCGTAATTTTCGGGCATCATTTGAATTATTTCGAATCATTATCCGGAAGTAACAGGCCTTAATGGTATGAAGCTCTCCAAAATTGTTTTGAACGGAGTCCCGGATAGGATAATTAGCTTTTTGGCACGAAGTTCAGCAAGAGCCTTTTGAATATCGCTATTTGGAAGGCATTTGCTGAAATTCGTACAAAAAAGCGAATTATTCTATCTGGAACTCCGTTCCAAAACAACTTTGAAGAGCTTCGTAGCATCATACGCCTGATACTTCCGGCTAACGATGTAGCCATGGATTTCTTCAATTCTTTGACAGACAATGTGATATATATATATATATATATACACACACAAATTTTCCCTACTATCGGGTGTAGTTACTCCCACTTATGTTTCATACGTTCTAGGTAGTATCTATCATATCGGAGATTATGTACGCGTAGTATGTAGTATCTCTACTCCTAGAGAGTTGGTTGAATAGTCCCCCCACTTTCGTCTGGTTTTTTTTCAACCGGTTTTTTCATCTGGTTTTTCCATCAAATTACCCCCACCCCACGCCCACCCACCGAACCCCGCCCATCGAACACCACCCACGCAGGTAGCCAAAGAAACAGCGCCCTGCCGCCCATCAGGATCGCCCTAACACCGATCCCCATACCCCATACCCCGCCGCCGATCAGATCTGCGCAGCCGTCGTGCGATCTGCGCACTCCACAGCACCGCCGCGGAACGACTCTCAGTGTCGCCGCCACGTTTTTGGATCGCTGACAGTTTCTGGATCACGCGCCGCCACGGAACGTGCGATCGGCGACGGTGTACGGTTTCAACCCCAGGTATGAACACACATGTTTTGTTTGTTTGTTATGTCTACATGTACAGATCAGGGCGATCCTGATAGACTCGTGTTCAAACTAAATCAAGCCATGACAGACTTCTTTTTCCACCTCCGCCACCGGCCTCTACCCGCGCTCAGACCTCACAAATCAAACCCCTCTGTAACTAATACAAGACCTTTTAGGTCACTACTTCCGTGACCTAAAAGGCCTCATATTAGTTTACAAAGGATGTACCTCAATCTAGATAACATGAAAAATACTTTTAGTAAAGAAATGTTGAATTGCGCGATGTAGAAATAAACAATCTCCCATCCAGAACTCCTTGGGTATCATCTGAATTGGTTATCATTCCTAAAAAAACAAATTAACAGTCACTGAAACATTACAACATAGTTGCATCAATCAATACCTTGCTGCCTGGATCACTTGTTTCTGTAAAAATTACACCACAACTTCATGTGCCCACGATATTTGAGGTTCAGAGCAGTCCTTGAGAGTAGTTTGCGAATCAATTATGGAGAAGGATTCCAGAGTGATTTTGACTGGATTTTGACTGGATTCCAGAGTGATTTGGAATTTGGTATTAATACATGTCCGCGACAGCGCATTAGTAGAACTTGTGACGTTTCATTATGTCCCTTCAAACAACCTTGATGGACATCCTTGTCAGAATAGCACAACCGCATATGAATCAATTAACACAGCAATGGGAAGATAAATAATTATTCTGAATAGCAAAGAATAGGTAAGTTCACATGAAAAAATAGGTCACCTTTCTAAATTCTAAACCTGTACAATATCAAGTTGCGCTTGTGATCTTCGACGGCCTTCATCTGCCTGCAGTCAGATGAACAGGACATCTTAGCATCTTGAATTCTTAACATGTATCCAGCAGAGTCAGTTTACAAAAAAATGGAAAGTAGCAATGTCCGTTGGACATGTCTTTTTATTTTCATATATATAGCAAAACTCATAAATTTGTAACAATCTGCCCATATGGACTGGACTTCTGTACAATGGGAAC
>NW_025251777.1:0-2084 GCF_018294505.1 Triticum aestivum | reverse complement strand
GAGGAACCGATACCCTTCTCAAAATGCAAAATTCCTGTGACGTAGATATAACATCTAGTACCCTCCTAGTTAAAGGAAACCATTTGCCGCGAAAAGTTCTTACATTTAGTATGATACCGTATGCCCTTATGTGTAATTTCACAGATGGTGTGGAATCATATGGCATGGTAATCCATTGATAAAGAGACCTAGGGTTGATATCTCCACCTATTGGGACATTCATTAAGAGGATTGTATTTCGTGTCTAAACTTATGAGTTTATCGTCCCTTGGACGTGTGCGTCATATTGGCAGGAACTGTCAAACGTGTCTCCTCGTTGGTACGGTTCATGTGGCGAAGAAGTGAGTCCCACAGACATGGAAGCGAGTAAAAACAAATGGCAAAATGACAACAACTCTCGGAGACAGTGTGTAGTAGTATGTAGCTAATATATTTGCAAGTGTTAGTTGGAGAGGCCAATTTCATGAAGGTTCAGTGGCAGCCTATGAATATCGCAGTTTAATTTGATAATGGCATGGACCAGAATTTTCTAATCTATTTAGTTGCGAGGAGTGGACTTCTATTATGTACCATCACTAGTTTTATTAATGACGTACTCTGTCCTTTCAAATATATTTGGACAACGAGCAAGCGATTCACGTTCGATTTTATTTGATCGCTATCATCAAGTCATGTTGCTTAGCTGCCATTTCGTCGGCTAATAGAGGGAAATTAATTACGCAAGGATGAATGCGTGCATTCCAAAATTTACTATGATGATTGAAATAATTATCCAATGAATTATCACCACAAATTCATTACTCTACATGGATCGTCTGTTGTGGACAACAAGGTAATCCATTATGCTCGAGAAACGAAGAACCATATCAAAATGCAAAATCCCCGTGATGCAGATGTAACATCAATACTCTCGTCCTAAAATCGTCCGTCGTGGAAAAAGAATCTAATCTCCAATGTTGGTACATACTAATTTAGCGTGCAACAAATTATTGCATTTAGTTCGCTTGACTTGATATGGGGAAGCAAGTCTATTTACGTGTTGATTTGGTCAGGGTTTCTCGGTCATCATCATCATTGATATAGGGTCCGTGGAAGCACATGTACGAATCAATATAAAAATGGCGACATTTGATAGATCATTATATGTATGCCATCACATGTAATTTGAGACCTAATGTTCATATCCACACCAGAGAGAACAGGGTGACACGTCTCCAACGTATGTATATTCATATATTGTTATATGCTATCAATATTTAATACTTCATATGCTTTATATGCAACTTTAAATTATTTTGGGAACTAACCTATATTTAGTAGTTGGAGTGCACTTTCTATATTTTAATCAACAACATAATCATTTTCATCATGGTCTGAACTCAGGGAATTTTTTAATCAAAGCGACAATCTATATTTGATAATAAGCAAGTAACATCAAAATGTGTAAACAACAATCACTATTGATTTTCAAGGAATAATGTTTTTATGTAATACCAATCAATACTCCTATTTCATATCATGTCCCCAATCAATCGAGGATTTGTCATATTCAACATTTTATCATACACAACCTAGAGTTTCAGTCAAACAATTAATATTTATGATGAACCTTTTCAAGTACTTAGCACTTTGTTCAATGATGAACTTACAAGAAGTTGTCTTAGCACTTATGATGGCAAATGGAATGATGCTGGGGATTTATAAGAAGACAAAAATAAGAACGACTGTCATCAATGCAGTTGATCATTAGCAATAGAGGGTCCTTACAATCGGTATTACTATGAGGATTACATGGATTGTCGTGAAACAGATACACTAGAACCATAAGTGTATGAAAGCTCTCGTAATGTTACTAACTTGGTGCGGATCAAACTTGCTTACTCATGACGACATCAAGCATTTGAGAAAGCTCGTCGACGGAATATACGAGCCAATTTATGTAATGTAAAAAATCCTACTAGCATATGAAATGAATAATATGAAAACTCTATATTTGAAATACATGGTGCTACTTTGAAGTACAAGTGTGTATAAAGGATAGTATAGTGTGCCTCCTCTCTCCTTTTCTCTCTTTTTTATTTTTT
>NW_025251776.1:0-2084 GCF_018294505.1 Triticum aestivum | reverse complement strand
GGGGGGGGGGGATGAATAGAGACTACAAGCAAGTATAGAGGACTCATTAATTTTTCAAATGTTTTGGCATTTTAATATTTTTATAGTGTTAGCCTACGAAATATCCAACACAAGCAAATCTACAAGAGTAAGCGACGGAAATAAGAACTTGCATAAGTGAGCCATTTTGAAATTCTAACTGAAAACTTTCAGATGTTTCGAGTAGTACAAGAAGAATGGGAAAAGTGCTACAGTGGTTTCAAGTGGAATGGTAAAATTCTGAAGAACTAGGGTTTGCAGCGACCATCTCTAGGAGTGGTTCAGAGGCTCTAGATAGTAAGAATGCAGAGAGATGCATGGAAAAGTAAAAGACTTTTTGAATTGGAGTTTGATCTTTAAGCATATGAAGAAAGAAACTCAACTTAGAAATCTCAACCACCATTCGATAGTATTGGTATACGACTTACTGTGATCTTGGATCATTAAAATGAAATAGCTAACTCCTTGACTTGGCCAACAGTCATTGTCCAAGAATTGAGAGGCCGTCATTCATTACCCTTGTTGCATCTTCTTGGAGCTAATCTGTAGTAGACTTAATAACCATTAATCCCTTGTTATACGTTCACATTAATTATCAAAAATCACCTAGGAAACCAGGATGCACTTTCAACTTCGCACAACCTCCTCACGAGGCAAAGCCAATAAATACCTACTGTATCGCGCCAGATCCTCTTGATTGGCGAGCCTTATCACTGCGCTGTTGCACCAACCAGCACCTACTGATAGGGATGCAAGCGGACGGCGGCCACTTGTGCGCGAACAGAAAAAATCTGAACTAACGCGTTTATTAAAACAATGAATATTAGTGTATTTTTTTTAAAAAAATGAGACCAACCCGGGCTAGACTAGCCTGTTGGCATTTTTTTATAGAAGAAAACTCCGTGAGCACTAAACGCTCAAGCTGAGACTTGAACCCTAATGGGCTGGCTGCAAACTCCCGCGCCTTGCCAACTGAAGTATTTTTTGCTTCATGGACGACCACGCACAAGAGAACACCGTCCGCTTGCATCCGTACCTACCACTAAATTATATCCGCCCACAGTTGTGCCGGAACCACGTGCACCCTGGCACCATGTCGGCAAGGGACGAGGCTCCTCTGACGTACTGCAGGGTGCAGTTGGGTCACTGACAGGTGGGCCCGAAAGCAAGTTGGCCCACCTGTCAGTGACCCAACTGCTCCCTGCAGTACGTCAGGGGAGCCACAGCAGTCGGCAAGATGACCACTGGCGGCCCCAACGACTGGTGGGTGCCCACCAGGCTAATGAGAGAGCGCGCACCACTAAGGCCAACTCCAACGCATGACCCCAAACGGACGTTCGTTTTGGCCTGCTTTCGTCCCTTTGCAACGACAATGTGGTAGTCCGTGTCCACTTGGGGCGTTGCCGTATCGGTGCGCCCAATCGCGCGGCCACACCCCAAATCATGTCCGGGGTGGGACGTGATTTAAAAAATCGCAAAAACTAAAAAATGCGGAAAAAATTAAAATAAACGCAAATGTAAAAACATAAGAACATAATTAAACATCACGGCCCAGAACGGCCTGGTTCCACAGTTCACATAGACATAACTAACATAAAAAATAAAATAAAAGCGCTGCACGCGCATTCCTGTCGTACCCGTCGATGACGTGCCCTTCGCTGTCTCCTCACACGTCGCCGTTATCGTCGTCGTCGCCAGTGAGGTCGATGTAGGGCGGCGGCGTCCAGAGGTGGGCCAGTCCCTGGAAGGCGGGAGGCTCCTGGAAGGTGGGAGGCGCCTGCACAACCTCACCCCGTGGCGACGCCTCACGCTCCGGTGAGCGTCGCGGCGTAGGGCACCAGTTCACGGCCCCCACGGCGTCGCCCATGTCGGCGGCTGTGCACGACCAGCTCCACCCCTGGCCCACCAGGCCCCGTGGAACGCAGCGACGATCTCCTCCTCCAGCACCTCCTCCTTCACCTCCTCCCTCATCTCCAGCTCCGGCATGGCCACGTCGCCGGCCGCAGAGAGGGCAATCATGGTCTCTAGGCCCTCCCATTAGCGCTCATCGTGTGTGTTCATGGAGT
>NW_025251775.1:0-2084 GCF_018294505.1 Triticum aestivum | reverse complement strand
CGGTCTTGATCTACTTAAAAAAGGAGTTATCTGGCGAGTGGGGAATGGGGCCCTCATACGTACCTGGAGGGATCCTTGGATTCCACGGGCGTCCTCCTTTCGCCCTATTACGCCAAAGCGCAATTCTCGCCTGAATTGGGTCTCTGACCTTTTGGATGAGAACGGTGCGTGGCGAGTGGATCAGTTACGAGAGAACTTCTGGCCGATGGATATTGATTACATTATGAAAATAAGGACGTCTCTAAGGCAGCGGTGTGATTTTGTGTCGTGGTTCCCAGAGAAGAGTGGCCAATTTACGGTCAAGAGCGCTTATAAGCTAGCCACATATGATCATAACACAGCTGTTGCAGGAGGAGCATCATGTTCGGCGCCAAATGGGGTGAGATCAATATGGAATAGTGTGTGGAAATCATCGGTGCCACAGAAAATGAAAATTTTGGCTTGGAAGGTAGTGTCCGGTGCCTTGCCGACGGCACAATGCAAAAAGTACAGACACCTATCCAAGCGCTCTTTGTGCCCTTTATGCGGGGTGGAGGAGGAGGATGAGTTCTACGCGCTGGTCATTTGTGATAATGCACGCCTCACTTGGTTAAGGATGAGAGCTAGGTGGCCTCTTCCATCAGATGAGTTCCTAGTTAATAATGGCAAGGAGTGGCTGTTGCTTTTGCTTACCAATTGTTCAGAGGAGGTCCGAGATATGGTGATTATGTTGATCTGGCGTATTTGGCAGATGAGGACAGATTATACACACGGCAAGGAAATTCCGCCAGTAGATGTTACGGTGGACTTCCTGGACAGCTATTACAAGTCCATCAAGCTTGCAGGGCGTTTTAGTACAGAGGAGATAATCAAAGGCAAAATGCCAGTTTCAGCTATTGAGTCACGTATTGCATGTACAGCGAGACCCCCTGTTGATCCGTGGCCAGCGCCTCGGCCGGGCAATGTCGCTCTTTCAGTTGATGGGTCCTTTAGTGACTCAGACGGATCAGCTGCTGCTGCTATGATACTCCGGGATGATACGGGTAAAATCTTGTTTGCCGCGTACCGGTATATTTTTCATTGCAATGATTCACTCGAAGCGGAGATTCATGCTCTCATGCAAGGGATGGCGTTAGCTATTGAACATACAACGTTACCGGTGGTAGTTCAATCGGACTCGTCTGAAGCTTTGTCAGTCCTATCTAGCAAGAGTCTAATAAAGTCAGCTTATGGTCAGTTAGTTCTCGAGATAAAGGAGTTAATGAGTAATAGAGAGTTTGTATCACAGAAAATTCACCGTAGTCAGAATAGTGTTGCAGATCGGTTGGCCAATTATAGCCGCTCCGAGAGGGCCACGGCTGTGTGGTTACATTCGGTTTCACCTTGTATCGAGGACTTATGACCTCTTAATTGTAACACTGTGAACTTGCAATAAAAACTCCCTTTAACACGTAAAAAAAAAAGTGTTGCGTTGCATATCTGTCGCCGGCGCTCTTCGGTCGTAGTGGCTACCGGCAAGCGCGCATCAGTACGCACTCGCGGTCCGATTTCCAGCCAGCGCGCTACCCAGTTTTATGATTTGACTGGCCAACAACTTGTAGCACATAACGACATATAGGAGGTCCTCCGTGCCTGTACGATAAACTTGGGCAGATCGTGTCGTGCAAATGGTACAAAAAATTCGTAATATTATTTCTCTAATTTGCAATTATTGAATAGGACAAAAATACTTTATAAGTTACCATGTGACCGTGAATACACGCACGGAAAAAAGTACAAAATGTCATGTCTTACAGTATATCAAGAAAGAAAAAGGAAAGAAAACATAAATTTGTCATGTGACCAATACCAAAAATTTGTAAATTTTCCATGTCTTACAAATTTCCTAAAAAGTTGCCATGGTGTGTACATGTCTCATGTTATGAAGAATGCCAAATGAATCCTATTAGTTGCCATGTGAACAGTGGCGGAGCTACATGCAATGTTGAGGGGGCCGCAGCCCCCAGCCGTAGCGCATTTTCTTAAGGAAAAAAATAGATCCTTAAATTAAATTGATTGCAGTCATTTGGCACACCTAAAGATGTATATTTTCTCTTTGCCCCCCC
>NW_025251774.1:0-2084 GCF_018294505.1 Triticum aestivum | reverse complement strand
GCGAGCTGAATTTCCTGACGAAGACCACCCCTGAACTGATAGATCATGCTCTTCTCATCAGGAACATCCTGCTTGGCAAAACGGGCGAGCTTCTGGAACAACTTGTTGTAGTCATAGACAGACAAAGAGCCTTGCTTCAGATTGCGGAATTCCTGACGCTTACTCTCAACCACACTTTGAGGAATGTGATGAGCGCGGAAATCTTGACGAAAATCATTCCAAGTGATAACACGTCCACCTCTGGAATCCTTGTACTGCTGGAACCACTCTGCAGCCTGATCTTTGAGCTCGAAAGAAGCGAACTTGACGAAATCTTCAGGCCTGATGTTGCTGCATTCAAAATGCTTGCCCAGATCCACTAGCCAATCGTCAGCATCGGTAGCCTCAACACAACCGCTGAACGTCTTTGGGCCATTTGCGAGGAACTGGTTCAGTGTAGCAACATGGTGCTGATTATTGCCTTGATTCCCTTGACTGCCTTGATTCCGCTCTTGGAGGATTTGCATGATCAACTGTGTATTTGCATTAGTAGCTTCCATCACAGCTTGCCATGCTTCCGGAGGAGGCGGAGGTGGAGGCGGATCAGGATTCGGAGTCGTGCGCGTTGGAGGAGCCATCCTGAAGAGGTTGACCACCATTAGCACATTGATAGACAACAATATAGAAGCTGAATCCAACGGAATGAAAATGCAACATAAAGTCTTCACATCCGAACAAAATGAACGAATGCATTTCTCTTGAAGTGGTCACATATCCATAAATTGCGAAGCCACGAAGAATTAAGGTAGAGAAATAAATCAACAAGGTACGGATCAAGAACGAATAATCGGTAAGAAATCCCAATCTCAAACCAATATCCGTGGAAGAAGAACTAGAGCTACTAGAATTCCCACCTATGAAATTCCCGAACCTTTCTGGTTATGCAATCAGGTGTTGGGGATATAGGGGAAGCATAATATCTCACCCAAGCTAGCAAATCCTACATCCAGTTGTATCCATCCTTCAACACATAACCAAGAAACCTTCGGAAACCATCTATCTCAACCTTCGAAAAGCATCCGTTATACAAGTTATGGCGATACTCCCGAACTCCCGCTCCAGTACTGGGTGGCGTCGAGGTTATCTCACCAACGAACTGCATAAAAGAGATTTTCGATGTCGGCGAACATATCTCAAGTATACCAGAATTGCAACGATAAAATTGTGACGACAACACCTCGGAGCTCAACTCCCCGGGACACTGCCACAACCCCTAAAGACAGGAGGCACCAAGAACAATGTTCTCGTCACAAAACCATCGGAACAACTCCAAAATACTCGCGTGATCCTAATTTTTTTTTTTGTGAAATTTGAGAAGAGAAGGGTCAAAACTCTACGTCAAGATGCCTTACCAGAGCGATGAGGAGGCTGGGAAGTAAAAAGAATTCCTAAGCTCTCCGATATATAATTCCTAAGGACTCAAAACATTTTTCTAGACACAACTCGGCTGCTAAAAACGATCAAGCAATGGGGCTCCTAAGGTCGGGGAAGGCTCTGATTACCAACTTGTAACGCCCTCGATGCGGCTATAGCTCCCATGTGTCGAGGCACGACTTAGAGACATAACCGCATTGAAAGCAATGTCGCAAGTTAGGCAATCATTACAACATCCCATGTAGTATATGATAAAAAGGGGAAGATACATAGTTGGCTTACACTCGCCACGTCACATCAGAGTTCATAAATAACATCCATCAAACAAACACTCATGGCCCGACTACAGCGCCAAAATAGAAAAGAACCCAACGTGCGACAAGGCCCTGAATCGATCCCCAACTAGGCACCACTACTGATCATCGGGAAAGGAAACATAATAACGTTGAGAGTCCTCGTCGAACTCCCACTTGAGCTCGTACTCATCACCTGGAGCGAAATTACCTGGACCTGCATCTGGAGTTATAGTATCTGTGAGCCACGGGGACTCAGCAATCTCGCACCCTCGCGATCAAAACTATTTAAGCTTATAGGAATGGATAAGGCAAATATATGTGGAGCTGCAGCAAGCGACTAGCATATGTGGTGGCTAACTTATACGCAAAAGAGAG
>NW_025251773.1:0-2084 GCF_018294505.1 Triticum aestivum | reverse complement strand
CAGAGGTGGATCAAAACTTTTTTCACCCAACCATTTTGTCAATTGTGAATTATATATGTCCTAGTATTTTATAAAAAATTTGGTCCAATTTTGCAACAACTATTTGGTAGGTCCTTCACAAAAAAACCTCATTTGGGGCACTCGGAAATGGAAAATGATTTTTTGTGCAAAGAATATAAAAAAATCCCTTTGTCGATACTGTTTACTATTCCAAGATGTAAATTTTTGCAGAGTATAAAGAACTCATTTTGAACAAATATAAAGAATATCATGTGAACAAATATTTGGTAGGTCTTTTACAAAAAAGAACTCATTTTAAGCACAAAAAAATGGAAAATGATTTTTTCGTGACCTATTTAAAAGGTCATAAAGTCTTCAAATTGTTTGTTGTGTTCTAATTGGTCTATAGGCATATCACGCGGATCATGCATCCAACACCGTCGGATGCTCCGGGATCCAACGGCGGACCTCATCCGCTCACCCTCTCACCCACCCACGCAGCCCCCACTCCCCACCGTTCCAACCCTAGCCCCCACGCCCCCACTCTCCCGCACCCGCACCCGCTCGCCAAACCCTAGCCGCCGCCGCCCCCGCACCATGGTCGTCGACGGCGAGGAGCTCGAATCCCCATGCATCCCAAGCGCCCGAAGCTCTAGCCCGCGGCGCAGCCATGGCGACCGAGCTCTGGATCCCATCGACTCCCCTGCGTTGTTCAAATGATCTGGAGCCGTTGCTCCGGCGACTTAGGTGAGTCCCTCCATTTTTCCTCGTCACATATCTCCCTCCCTCTCTTCCTCACCTCATCTTGTCTTCCTTGCAGATCCAACACGCCGTCGTTGCTCGAGCACCGGGACGCCATCGACGGGAAGTCTTCCTCCCCATCCGCTGCTAGCAGCCCTGCTCCAGATCCGGTGGCCGATCTCCCCCACCCGTCTCCCCATGGCGGCCGGAGCCCTGGGCCTGGCCCTCGTCGCGGCGCTCGCGGTCGCGCTGGCGGGGGCAAACTCTGAGGGCGACGCGCTCTCGGCGCTGCGCCGCAGCCTGCGGGACCCCGGCGGCGTGCTGCAGAGCTGGGATCCCACCCTCGTCAACCCCTGCACCTGGTTCCACGTCACCTGTGACCGCGACAACCGCGGCACCCGCCTGTGCGTTCCCCTCTCTTGCTCGCCCTTTAGTTTTGGTTCGAGTTAGGGCCGTGACCTCTGGTATGTGAATGGGGAATCAGATGGCCAGGCTCGCGTCTTTGGAGAGCAAGCGATTTTGCAGCAGATATGTTGGTTCCTAGCTATAATTTGTTCCCGATAGGACAGACTAGTGTTAGGTGCATCTGCGTGATTGAGGATTTAGTCTGGTAGATTATTGTTGGCGACGAAGAGTGGGTATGGTCCTGCGTGAATCAAAACAAGTGTTCTCAAGTCTGTTTTGTTGCATGGGGCAATAAGGTTGAAAGTTTCCCAAGACTGAAGAAGTTAAACCATTTAGACTGAAAAGAGAAATAAAGTAAAAAAGGAGGGGGGAAAGAGAACGGACGTTTGGCTCCCGGGAGCCATGGAGGCCTTTTTTTGAAAACAAATCAAAATTCAAACTTTTCGGTTTCAAAAAAATCTGAAAAAAATTGTGCAAGTAAACAAGTATGTTATGCCTATGTGTGTAAAATTTCAAAATGAAAAACGTTGGAATGTGACCTATACAAAAAAGACAAATTCCTGGTCCGGGAGGATGAATAGTGTCATGTGTTAAAAAGCCTCAGATTTGTCTTTTTTGCACAACCCTCATTTCAACTTATTTTGCCCTGAAAATTTACACACGTGTGTGTTAGGCCTTCATATATATGTGTGTTTTTTTTCAGAATTTTTTGAAATGTAGAAAATATGAAATTCAACAAAATTCAAATTTTTCAAAACCGAGCTCCATGGAGCTCGGCCTCCAAAGACAATATCTGGGGGGGGGGGGGAATAAGTTACTATGCTGGGATAGTTGGTGTTGTTTGTGTTCTCCATGAAATACTTTTACTTATTGCAAGTCGCGACTGTCATGCGTATGTTATGAATTCAGAAACTATAACATGCTTTTTTGCCATGGTG
>NW_025251772.1:0-2084 GCF_018294505.1 Triticum aestivum | reverse complement strand
AGACACCTAGCGCATGGAATCCGGGGCGTTACAACGATCCTCACAGCCTAGCGCGTCGAGCTCAAAGGGACAGAGAGACAAAGCAGTTTATCCTGGCTCGGGCCACCTTGCGGTGTAATACCCTACTCCAGCTTTGTGGTGGATTGCCTCGATGGGCTGAGGATGAACTAATATAGTGGATGAACAGCCTCAGGAGGTGAGGTGTTCTTGAGCTCAAGTGAGCTGGTGAGATAGTGAGGATGGAATGGTTCCGATCCATTCGGGTCCCTCCTCTATAGTGGTGGCTAAATACTATTTATAGTGGCCTTGGTCCTCTTCCCAAATGTTGGCGGGAAGGGAACCAACATCGGCCATATTTGAAGGGGGACAAGAAGTACACCCTATCTTGACTAAAGTGGTCTTCGCTTGCAAAAGCCTCTAGTCGTGACGCTGCGGTGGGCTCAGCGATGACCTCCGTCCTGTCGTCCTGGTGGTCTTGGTCTTTTTGCACCAGAACGGAAACCTTTGGTTGATTCCTCGGGACACCGCGCCTGGCGCTTGCCTCATTTGCATCAAAGAGGAAACTAGCATTCTGCACCCGCTGGCGCCCGCCTGGCCTTGATCGTCATGGCTCACGTCAGCTAAGCCTCGCGAGGTACACCTTGCATAGAAGTCTCCCCTCCTCGGGAGCCAGCCTGAGGAGGCCGACCCCCTTGGAGGTCTTGGCATCATCTGCCTCGCGATGTTTGGCCCCTCGCGAGGGTCTTGAGTCATTGATGCTGAAGCTGGGCCATACCAGGCCGTCGACGAAGCCCTGCAGTGGGCCGCCAGCGGGCAAGTCTGGGTACCCCCATATCCAGAATGCCGACAGTAGCCCCCGAGCCCAAGGCGCACTCGGACTTGGCTTCTAGGCGAAGCCAAAGGGAAAGTGCGGAGCACTGCGGGCCCTAACCGCATGCGGCCTTGAACAATGCGTGGCGATTGATGGGACATGGGCATCTCCACTTCCCCATGCTGCCTCGGCAACCGTTCGACTTGATGGGTTGATGCTGCATGCAGAAGACCATCATTACACGAGGTCATGGAGGCCGATAGTTGGCCTCCCTCCGGCTATAAATAAGGGAGGGGCGGAGCCCCTCTCGCTCTTCTCTTCCTCCGTCTTCTGGCCGCTCACCCCTTCTCCTTCTCCATCTTGCTGTAGCATCCATGATGCAGATTAGGAGGTTTTCTGCGGCCGAAAAGGGAAAGGCCCCTCAGGAGGGGCCTGATCCACTCCCGCCGAAGAAGCGGTTCAGCCATCCATGCGGCGCGGGGCAGGAGGTGACTAGGCCTTGGCAATCAAGGCCTCCACCCGACTTACCCCTTCCTCTATATGCCCGCGCACATGCCGGTGATATGCACCATCGAGCAATCCTAGGTGGCGGTGGACAAGCCGTTACCGTCCCACTTGCTAAGCCATGGACCCACACTTAGGGTAACTTGCGTGAGTTCGTGGTGTGGGAAGCAATGCCACCCGCCTCATGGATCCAGCTCCCAAGGTTCTTTGTTGACGAGCTGCCACCGAGGGGGCCACTTGAGTTGTGTGTGCAGCACGCTGGGTGCTGCAGCCTGGCCACCAGGGCCAAGGTTGAGGTGGTGCCCCCTGGCCACGTCTTCATGACCCCCAGATGGGGCGAGGTTGCCCGAGCCTACCGCGCAGAGGGGGCCCTCGCGATCCTCTTCGAGTACGACAGCGCATCCACCTTGTTCTTCAAGGTCTTCGACGAGGAGGGCCGGTGGCTGGAGTGCTGCCCCGCAGGAAGCAGCCCGTGGGATGCAGCCGTGGGCGCTGGACCTGCTTCCGTCCCCATCGGCGCCTCCTCTAGCAGCAGCGACGACTCGTGGGAATCCAGGGACTCCCATGAGCCCAGCGAGTCTCCGTAGTCTAGCGATGATAGATACTTGCCGCCAAGCTCTCGCCATGGCTGGAGCACGGCAAGGGCTGCCGCTCGGCATCGTCGGTGATGCGTGCTAGCCTGGTCAAAGCTTTTCTTCTTTTGTTTCCATGCGCGGAATTAGGAATAGCCCCGCTGGGGTATGTAAGGATCGAAATGCTTTAATTCCCG
>NW_025251771.1:0-2084 GCF_018294505.1 Triticum aestivum | reverse complement strand
GTCCCAAATTAAAGTGACCCAAGGCACGTTAACCTTATTAAAGAACTTGAAGAGATGCTTTAGTAACAAAGCCTCATTTTGAATGCCCAAATTAAGGACACCCAAACCACTGTATTTCTTAGGGCGACAGACCATATCCCAAGCAGCCAATGATTGGCGTGGGTTATCCGTGTTGCCTCTCCACAAGCATTATCTCATGATTCGCTCTAATTGTTGCAAAATGCCCTTGGGAAGAGATAAGGTACACAAGAAATATATTGGCATGGAGCACAACACCGACTTTAGAAGTTGCAGTCGGCTTACTTGATTTAGCAAGCATGAGGAAGCAGATAAACATCGCTCGACGCGATCGACCAGAGGCAGCAGATCATAGATTGTAGGTCTAGAAGTTCCCATTGGCAATCCTAGATACGTGAATGGCATGGACCCAACGTTGCATCCGAGCAAAGAAGCCACCCTAGCACCTTAATCATCACTCATATTGATTGGAATGAGTGAGGATTTACTAAAGTTGACACGTAATCCTATTGACACCGCAAAAGTGTCAAGCATCTCCTTGAAAGCAATAAGCTGATCATCGATCGTAGGCAGGACAATTAAAGTGTCGTTGGCATATTGTACAATCGGGTAGTCGCTGGAGCTGGTTGGGATTGGCACTGAAAGGATGTTCCTGGAACACATCTCGTTGACTACAGATTGTAATAAATCAACCACGATCACAAACAACAACGGTGATAGGGGATCCCATTGACGCACGCCCGTTCTGCAAACAAAATGATTGCCCGGCACACCATTGAGGAGCACAGAAGAAGATCCCATAGACAATATGCTATTAAACCATCCAGTCCAACGGGATTCAAAACCCTTGTATTGCAAAATTCTGAGAATAACTTCATGCTCAATTGTGTCGAAGGCCTTCTGATACGTCTCCAACGTATCTATAATTTTTGATTGCTCCATGCTATATTATCTACTATTTTGGACATTATTGGGCTTTATTATCCACTTTTATATTATTTTTGGGACTAACCTAATAACCGCAGGCCCAGCCCAGAATTGCTGTTTTTGCCTGTTTTAGGGTTTTGAAGAAAAGGAATATCAAACGGAGTCCAAACGGAATGAAACCTTCGGGAACGTGATTTTCTCAATGAACAAGACCCGAGAGACTCGGACCCTATGTCAAGAAAGAAAAGAGGAGGCCACGAGGTAGGGGGGTGCGCCTACCCCCCCAAGCACGCCCTCCACCCTCGTGGGGCCCCTGTTGCTCCACCGACGTACTCCTTCCTCCTATATATACCTACGTACCCCCAAACGATCAGATACAGAGCCAAAAACCTAATTCCACCACCAAAACTTTCTGTATCCATGAAATCCCATCTTGGGGCCTGTTTCGGAGCTCCGCCGGAGGGGGCATCGATCACGGAGGGCTTCTACATCAACACCATAGCCCCTCCGATGAAGTGTGAGTAGTTTACCTCAGACCTACGGGTCCATAGTTAGTAGCTAGATGGCTTCTTCACTCTTTTTGGATCTCAATACAATGTTCTCCCCTCTCTTGTGGAGAACTATTCGATGTAATCTTCTTTTTGCGGTGTGTTTGTTGAGACCGATGAATTGTGGGTTTATGATCAATTCTATCTATGAATAATATTTGAACCTTCTCTGAATTCTTTTGTGTATGATTGGTTATCTTTGCAAGTCTCTTCGAATTATCAGTTTGGTTTGGCCTACTAGATTGATCATTCTTGCAATGGGAGAAGTGCTTAGCTTTGGGTTCAATCTTGTGGTGTCCTTTCCCAGTGACAGTAGGGGCAGCAAGGCACGTATTGTATTGTTGCCATCGAGGATAACAAGATGGGGTTTTCTTCATATTGCATGAGTCTATCCCTCTACATCATGTCATCTTGCTTAAGGCATTACTCTGTTTTTTTAACTTAATACTCTAGAGGCATGCTGGATAGCGTTCGATGAGTGGAGTAATAGTAGTCGATGCAGTCAGGAGTCGATCTACTTGTCTCGGACGTGATGCCTATATACATGATCATACCTAGATATTCTAATAACTATGCTTAATTCTGTCAATT
>NW_025251770.1:0-2084 GCF_018294505.1 Triticum aestivum | reverse complement strand
AGAAATTACCTCGGGGAGAATAATCTTCAGCCTATTGGCTAAGACCTTTGACGCAATCTTATAGATCACGTTGCAAAGACTTATAGGCCAAAATTGTGCTAACAGTTTTGGACTAGCTATCTTGGGAATAAGAACGATGGACCGTGCGGTTGATATCCTCCAGTGAGTCCTCTCCATTGAGCAATCTTATAATCACGCCAGTTACCTCATCACCACAAAGTTCCTAGTGTCTCTGAAAGAAATGCGCCAGAAAATCGGCAGGTCCCGGTGCTTTTGTTGGGAACATATAAAATAGTGCCTCTTTTACCTCATGTTTTGTGTATTATGTGTTGAGCCTTGCATTCATGTTACCATCAACTCTAACAGGAATATGTGACAAAACTTCTTCTATGCCAATACATCCTTCTGATTTGTACAAGTTTTCATAAAACTCATTCGTCATCTCCGCCATCTCCTCCAGATCAGAAGTGATCGTCCCATCCGTCTTCTGGAGCCGTGTTATGGTGTTCTTTGCTCTTCTAGCACTCGCTTTTCTCTGAAAGTATTGTGTATTGCGGTCACCCATAGATAACCAGTCCATGCGTGATCTCTGTCTCATCATAACCTGCTCTCGATAAGACAGCTCAACAATCTGGTCCAACACCCTTTTCTGTTCCACTCCCGGCCCAACACGAGTCGGGTCCTCTCTGAGCACAGTCAGCTGCTGCCGCAGCCTGCGCAGCTCCTGTCTAACTGAGCCAAACAACTGCTTGCCCCATTGTCAAAGAGCCGTCCCAACCGAGGACAACTTGGCCGCAAGCTGCGCCATAGTTTCCGCCGGCTGGTCCCGACCCCAGGCCTCCTGAAGTGTATCTCCGAACCTATCATCACTCTCCCACATGCATTCATAATGAAACGGCCTCTTAAGGGCAATTCTCTGATTGCTTGCCTCCATCTCATTGATCAATAATATTGGGCTATGGTCTGACTTTGCTGCAGTAAGATGTTCAACCGTAGCATATGGGAATAAAGCTGACCAACTGGCCGTAGCCAACACTCGGTCAATTCTTACCCTGCAGTATTCTCCCCCCACAATTTTCTTCTCAAAAGTCCAGTCCAAACCTTTATAGCCAAGGTCTGCTAACTCACATACATCAACTGCTTCTCTAAAGCCTTCCATCTGAGCACTATCACGCTCATTTGGTCCCATTTGCTCCTCTGGCCTCAAAATTTCATTAAAATCTCCCATACATACCCATGGTAGTGCATTCTCCCCACGTAATATTTTCATAGTATCCCATGTCTTGTACCTCATACTCCTATCTGCTGCACCATAAAAACAGGACAAACGCCATGGTTCCAACCCCGGCATTTTCACCACTGAATCAATATGATAGCGAGAAAAAGTCTTTATTTCAAGATCAACATTATTTTTCCAGAATAAGCATGAACCTCCACTCCTACCACTACTATCTACTCCAAAGCGACCTGAAAAACCTAAAGTACCCGCCAATCCTTCCACACGGTACTTTGCCAGCCGCATCTCCACAATACAAAGCACCGCCGGCACACACGCCTCCACGAGATCACGGAGCTCTCTAACCGTCGCGGGGTCGCCAATCCCGCGACAATTCCAGCACAAAAGCTTCATTGGGCTCGGCGGTCCTCCTCGAGGGAGGCCGCCTTATCATCAAGTTCCTCATCTTCATCCTGACGCCTACCATCCTGCTTCCTCCTCTTCACAATATGGTTTCTCCCTGGTGTTGTAGATGTCACCTGGTGTGTATCCTCTCCCCCGCTCTCCAAATACAAGACCGTTTCGGCCACCTTTCCCGAGAGGTTAGGGAGACCTTGTCCTCTCACATTGACTGACCCGTCTGCATGCACAAGCCTTTTGCGGGCATTCTGGTTCTCCTCTGAGCTGGCCTGATGTGTGTAGTCCATGGTCTGTGATCCACCATCCTCCCCTTCAGAATTCCTCCTATCTCCCTCCATATCTCCTCTACCCTGTCTGCCTCCTCTACCTCCTCTTCCACCTAAACCTCCAGACCTACCTCCTCTTCCCCTTCCTTCCGTACTACCCCTCCCTCCTGTAATGTAAGCCG
>NW_025251769.1:0-2084 GCF_018294505.1 Triticum aestivum | reverse complement strand
TTTGCAACACTCCAAAATTTCAGTGCAAAACAAAGGAAAACCACTCTAACACGTGTGCAAACATTCAGTACAAACAAATGGTCTCACTATGTATACTTTCCTTCCCTACCCATATCAAAGTCTTTCCATCTGCCCTAGCAGTTACCAGCGTAGCCCTAAACGCCACAAACCCACACGGTCCTGGGTTCGAGTCCCCAGCCGCACCAATTTTTTGTGCATTTTTCACCCTTCATTTTTAGACAAGTTTTTTTTTCAATGTAATGCCCTTAAAAAATGTACATTAATTTTGGCACCAGGTGTAAACCTCTACCATAGCTGAGGCACATTTTCCATGACATTTTGGTCTTTGATTTAAATCACGGTGTATTTGAATTGGAGTAATTAAATTGCTATTAAATATTTAACAGCTCCAAAAAATTCTAAACTTAATTGTTTGGCTCTGGAATAATTCAATTAGCTTCCACAAAAAGTTTCAGCATTATGATTTACTACCTAAATTAAATCAGAACAGAAAACAGAAAAACACGCTAGAGAACCCCCAAATAGGCCTAATTGGATCAGTTGGCCCATTAGTCTAGCCGGTACTTGGCTCTACGCTCTGAATTTGGCCCACAGAGGAACCTTTTTTTTGATAGAAAGGCAGAACAGAGAGCTGCATTTCATTGATCAAAAGTTTCTGAATTCCTCATTTCTTCTCCCTTTTTCAACATATTTACATGTTGGTCACTTCTTCTCTTTTTTTCAACATTTAAACAACTTTGACCAGCATTTAAACTAGGTGAATTTCTCATACAATTTCAAGCTAATAAATTCCTCCATAATTCATGCCTTTCCATACAATTTCAACATTACACCAAGTGCGATTACCATACCTACAAATGCCCAAAAGTAATTGCAAATGGGTATTGGTATTTGTGCTTGATCTTCAAGCTTCCTAACCTTCTTCTTCAACATCCTAAGCTCAACCGCTAGCTCTCTGTTAGTGTGTGCTTCGCCCTCCATCTCTTCTTCCGAAGCTCGTGCTGCGACCATTGCAGTTTGTGGCAGCATGCACAACTATTCTTCATGCTCTTCTTGCAGTTCATTAATCAGAGTCTTGGCCAGAGCATCGACCCAAAGAAAGAAGCATGTCACCTGCATGAACGCCAAATAGATCAACCCATTGCTCAAAGATCCTGACCACGAAAATGGTGCAATTGCCCCGATTCTTACCCCATTCTCGTTGCACACGTAGAATGGACGAATCTGGTTCCTCGATGTGTGAGAAACCCTCCGATCAACGCGCGCCCGGCACCGCGGACAGACGAAGACACGCATGTCCACACGCGCCCGGCTCTGCATCCGCGAGGTGGCACATGAGCTTGAGGAATACATGGAGCTCGGAGCCGAAGGGGATCTGAACGCCGTCGCACCCTCCACAGCTAGCTTCCCACCGCCGCTCTCTCTCTCTCATCGTGGTCACCGCCATGCTCTCTGTCGTCGTGGTCACGGCCGCTGTCTGTCGCCCGCTTATATAGCACACCTGCAACGGCTCTCTGCCGGGTCCCACAAGCCACGCGTGCAACGGTCTGATCTTCTAGGGCGTTTCTGCCGCCTGGTCCCACCTGTAAGGGCCGAGTCAAAAGGTTGACCTGACGGAGACGGCAGAGTTCACAGAACGAGTTGGTGCGCACGGACGAGGGGCAAAACTGAGCACGATTCGTATCTGAAGGCAAAACTGAGCACATGGACACCATTGAGGGCAAAAGGATAATTAACCCATTTGTTAAAAGGATCATATTTCTTTCACATACATCACTAGATAATCGTAGCTCAGAGCTTCACAAAGTGAATCCCCCCTCCAACCCTAATTTAGCTGAAGAAATATGTTTTTCCTACGTTGAAACAGAGCAAATTATTACATGGTTATATGATGAGCTATGAAACGCAATTCTTATGTTTACCTATAATCTAATTAAAAAATCATAAACCAAAAGCTACTATTACATAGACCCACCTATAATATATTTTTACAAGAAGTATATTTTTCCTACATAGAAACAAAGCAAACTAATACATGGTTATACGATGATCTTTGAATCGCA
>NW_025251768.1:0-2084 GCF_018294505.1 Triticum aestivum | reverse complement strand
CGATTTCCTCCTTAAGTTCAAGGAGTTCATGAGGTGGCATCTTATACGGTCGTTTGGCAATAGGAACGGTGCCTGGTTTCAAGTCGATGACGAACTCGACAGCCCGGGCAGGGGGTATTCCTGTAAGTTCTTCTGGAAATACGTCTTGGAAGTCACGAACGACTGGAATCTTTTCAATTCCCTCAAGAGGTGCTGCGTTCAACGCATTCAAAGCATAAAGTCGTGCTTCAGCGTTTTGAACAAGCTGAGCATGGTAGGTTACTATCTCATTGAAAGGATGTAGGAGGTGAACGACCTTGGTGGCGCAAACGATAGAGGCAGTATGCGCTTTCAACCATTCCATTCCCAGAATGAGGTCAATATTGCAAGACTCCAGGATAATGGGAGAAACAAGGAATTCCAACCCTTCAATTTCAACGGGGACGTCACGACCAATCATGGTAGTTCGACACTGTCCCGCAGGGGTGCGTACCACTATCGGGGTGTTCATGGGCTCGCATCGAATGTCGTGTGCGTATGCAAAATTTTCTGACATGAATGAATGCGATGCTCCTGAATCGAATAAAACATAAGCCGGTACTGAATTAACGAGAAGAGTACCCATCACAGTGGCAGGCTGGTCTTGAGCTTCATTCAGATCAACATGATTAGCCTGACCACGACCATAAGGTCTGGCATTGTTGTTATGGGCTGATTGTTACGGCCAGTTGAAGGCAGAGCCAACTGGCTCTTTTTCTGATTGCATTCTTTAGCAAGGTGGCCTGGGCAGCCACATCTGAAGCACAGACCATCATTGGGATCGGGAGCAGGAGCTTGGGATGGTACATCTCGAAGAGGCTGCCTCTGCGGTGGAGGAGGCAGACGAGGTGCAGCATAGGACTGTCTTGGTGCGGGTGCAGTTGGACGATACATGCTGTGGGGGATCCATATCCGACGCTTCTGCGCGGACGGGCCCGAAGATGAGCCAGCGTCACGGCTGCGCCTGAGGGATCCCTGGTGTTCCTGAAGACCAGTCTCAACCTGAATAGCCTTGTTCACCAAGGTGGCGAAGTCGGCAAGGTCATGAACGAGCAGTGCTAGCTTGATATCAGGGTGAAGTCCATCACGAAACTTCTCTTGCTTACGAGCATCAGTTGCAATGTCTTCTTCAGCATAAGGTGACAAGTCTAGAAATTCCCGTTGATAAGCATCTACAGACTTGTTGCCTTGGGTGAGGTTACGGAAATCTCGCTTCTTCCCGTCTATGATTCCCTGCGGAATGAAGCGGGCACGGAAGGCAGCTTGGAAATCCGGCGAAGTGATGACCGTTCTAGCAGGTAGGGTACGCCTGTGGCTGTCCCACCATTGAGCAGCGGGACCCTTCAGAAAGAAAGATGCAAAGGTGACATAGCTAGCAGGGGCAACACTAGCAGACTCCATTTCATACGTGATGTCCCGGAGCCAGTCATCAGCATCAAGGGGTTGAGTTGAGCTGTGGAAGATAGTTGGGTTGAGGCGCATGAAGTCCTGCAGAGTTACTGGGGTTGGTTGTTGATTCATGTTCGGACGAGGAAACTGAGCCATCATTCCTTCCATGAACTGGCGGTTCAGCTCAAATTGTTGCATCATTCCAGCAAAGAATTCGGGCGGTGGTGGATCGTTGGCACCACGGCCACGACCAGCGGGTCTAACCATCCTGCTAACATGTAACAGGGGGGTAGTTCAGCATTGAGAATTTGCAAAGACAAGGACCATTCATGATGAAACATGCATAATGAAAGAGGTACGATGGATACCACTTCGTAGTCAACACGACAGTGTGTGTACTATTCAGAATACTATTCTAAGGAACAACTATGGCTTATCCAACTTTGGGGTGAATGTGGTCACGGGATCCTAATGTTAGAGTTAGTAAATTCGTTTAACCCGAATGGAAGAGAGATCAGAGTCCCAGAGTATAGATGAGGAGTAAAAGATCCTAATACCACCCAATGGCGACGTGGGCCCGTAAGCCACACAACCAATGTTAGTAAAAGTTTTTCAATGACTAGACTCAACTTCGGCCAAGGAGTTGGAAAGGGGGCTACCTACAGGCAGTCGGCTCT
>NW_025251767.1:0-2084 GCF_018294505.1 Triticum aestivum | reverse complement strand
CGATTTCCTCCTTAAGTTCAAGGAGTTCATGAGGTGGCATCTTATACGGTCGTTTGGCAATAGGAACGGTGCCTGGTTTCAAGTCGATGACGAACTCGACAGCCCGGGCAGGGGGTATTCCTGTAAGTTCTTCTGGAAATACGTCTTGGAAGTCACGAACGACTGGAATCTTTTCAATTCCCTCAAGAGGTGCTGCGTTCAACGCATTCAAAGCATAAAGTCGTGCTTCAGCGTTTTGAACAAGCTGAGCATGGTAGGTTACTATCTCATTGAAAGGATGTAGGAGGTGAACGACCTTGGTGGCGCAAACGATAGAGGCAGTATGCGCTTTCAACCATTCCATTCCCAGAATGAGGTCAATATTGCAAGACTCCAGGATAATGGGAGAAACAAGGAATTCCAACCCTTCAATTTCAACGGGGACGTCACGACCAATCATGGTAGTTCGACACTGTCCCGCAGGGGTGCGTACCACTATCGGGGTGTTCATGGGCTCGCATCGAATGTCGTGTGCGTATGCAAAATTTTCTGACATGAATGAATGCGATGCTCCTGAATCGAATAAAACATAAGCCGGTACTGAATTAACGAGAAGAGTACCCATCACAGTGGCAGGCTGGTCTTGAGCTTCATTCAGATCAACATGATTAGCCTGACCACGACCATAAGGTCTGGCATTGTTGTTATGGGCTGATTGTTACGGCCAGTTGAAGGCAGAGCCAACTGGCTCTTTTTCTGATTGCATTCTTTAGCAAGGTGGCCTGGGCAGCCACATCTGAAGCACAGACCATCATTGGGATCGGGAGCAGGAGCTTGGGATGGTACATCTCGAAGAGGCTGCCTCTGCGGTGGAGGAGGCAGACGAGGTGCAGCATAGGACTGTCTTGGTGCGGGTGCAGTTGGACGATACATGCTGTGGGGGATCCATATCCGACGCTTCTGCGCGGACGGGCCCGAAGATGAGCCAGCGTCACGGCTGCGCCTGAGGGATCCCTGGTGTTCCTGAAGACCAGTCTCAACCTGAATAGCCTTGTTCACCAAGGTGGCGAAGTCGGCAAGGTCATGAACGAGCAGTGCTAGCTTGATATCAGGGTGAAGTCCATCACGAAACTTCTCTTGCTTACGAGCATCAGTTGCAATGTCTTCTTCAGCATAAGGTGACAAGTCTAGAAATTCCCGTTGATAAGCATCTACAGACTTGTTGCCTTGGGTGAGGTTACGGAAATCTCGCTTCTTCCCGTCTATGATTCCCTGCGGAATGAAGCGGGCACGGAAGGCAGCTTGGAAATCCGGCGAAGTGATGACCGTTCCAGCAGGTAGGGTACGCCTGTGGCTGTCCCACCATTGAGCAGCGGAACCCTTCAGAAAGAAAGATGCAAAGGTGACATAGCTAGCAGGGGCAACACTAGCAGACTCCATTTCATACGTGATGTCCCGGAGCCAGTCATCAGCATCAAGGGGTTGAGTTGAGCTGTGGAAGATAGTTGGGTTGAGGCGCATGAAGTCCTGCAGAGTTACTGGGGTTGGTTGTTGATTCATGTTCGGACGAGGAAACTGAGCCATCATTCCTTCCATGAACTGGCGGTTCAGCTCAAATTGTTGCATCATTCCAGCAAAGAATTCGGGCGGTGGTGGATCGTTGGCACCACGGCCACGACCAGCGGGTCTAACCATCCTGCTAACATGTAACAGGGGGGTAGTTCAGCATTGAGAATTTGCAAAGACAAGGACCATTCATGATGAAACATGCATAATGAAAGAGGTACGATGGATACCACTTCGTAGTCAACACGACAGTGTGTGTACTATTCAGAATACTATTCTAAGGAACAACTATGGCTTATCCAACTTTGGGGTGAATGTGGTCACGGGATCCTAATGTTAGAGTTAGTAAATTCGTTTAACCCGAATGGAAGAGAGATCAGAGTCCCAGAGTATAGATGAGGAGTAAAAGATCCTAATACCACCCAATGGCGACGTGGGCCCGTAAGCCACACAACCAATGTTAGTAAAAGTTTTTCAATGACTAGACTCAACTTCGGCCAAGGAGTTGGAAAGGGGGCTACCTACAGGCAGTCGGCTCT
>NW_025251766.1:0-2084 GCF_018294505.1 Triticum aestivum | reverse complement strand
GATCTACCTCCACAAATGAAAGGTCTGCTGAAATGGTACAAGGGTTACATAAAAAATAAAAACGCCAAAGAATATATTTATGCGGAAGTTAGATATGAGCATCACTTCAAACATTACTATGTACAAATTCATCTGAGTGAATTGTTCCAGCTTTTCAATCTGCGCGAGCTCGACAAATCTATCATCAGTTGCTACGTTCTGTAAGTGATTTATTTCTACCCCATCTCGTTCATATTGCCTGCACTATATATATGTCCTAACTATATTGTTGTGTCCGCTATTATACATGCAGAATGAAGATTAAGGAATGCAGAGTAAGGAACATCCATGATGTTGGGTTCATTGACCCACACATCGTTAATGGATATGTGTTGGAGCATCACCCCGCCGACATGGAAGCAGACCTGTGGCAGTTTCTTACAAAGCAGGAACTCAAAAGTGATATTCTATTTCCTTACCATTTTGGGTGAGTGTTTCTGTCTTGAGCACATTCTCTTTTGTTTACTCCATGCATGGTATGTGGCCGGCTAATCGATGAGTTATGCATGACGTACTGTGCATGTATCGTGTCCGCAGGTTCCACTGGATTCTGCTAGTAATTAAAGTTGACACCTCAGAATGTCTCGTCCACGACTCTCTGAATAAGGATCCAAAGCTTTGGGTCGACATGAGAAGAATGCTGCAGAAGTAATTATTTTCATTCATTTGCGCTCTATATCGATCGGCCTATTTCGTTCATTGCCTAATATCAAGTAACTAATAACTCTCTTGTTCATTTAATTTTCTTTGCCTCGTAGGGTTTGGAGACGGTTCGTAGATACAAAGGTCGGTGAATTCAAAAAAGAGCTAGAATTCAAAAGGGCAAAGGCTAAGAATGGTGAGGATATTCAGCCAGCGGGGACCAATCTATGTGCATACTATGTCTGTGAGATGATCCGGAGATACACCTCTGAGCGGGTTCCGAGTGATACCAATGCTCAGAGGAATAACCTCCGGATGATGCTTAGTCCAGAAGCTCGCTTCCGACCACTTCAAGAGGAACTAGCTGGATGGTTCAGGAGGGAAGTCCTCCATCCTAAAGGAGAACACCATTACGAGGACGTAGAACTTTATATGCATTAAATTATGTATGGAAACTTGTTCAAAATTGTATATGGTCATCCGATGATATTGAATATATATTGTATATTCCTCTTGAATTCTTTTTGGTTTTAATTTCAAATTTGTTTGAAATTGTACATTCATATGCATGTATGTAGTACCGTAGAATATGTGAAACTCCTTCAAAATTAAAATAAAGCACAAAAGAAATAAAACAATACAAATTAAACAGAAAACAGGTTTAAGGGGGGGAGGCAAAAACCCTAAACCTGCGGCGGCCTTTAGTCGCGGTTGGCCAGAAGAACCGCGACTAAAGGTCCTCCGCCCCGACGGCCACCTGGCGCCCACGTGGACGGGCCTTTAGTCGCGGTTCTTAAGCAACCGCGACTAAAGGGTGGGGCCTTTAGTCGCGCCCGTTCGGTCGCGGTTGCGCAACCGCGACTAATGGCAGTTGCGAACAGCGACCAAAGGCTCTTTTTCCACCAGTGAATACTTTGTCCAGGAAATCTCGGGCATCCCCAACCTTGAGCTCTTGCCTCTCTTCAATCCTATAAATTAAAGGTATGCTTTCCACTGTAAAAAAACTGTATTTATTTTTTTGTTGAGGAAAAAATTAATCAGTGACAATATATGTGATTAATGACCAGAAAAAAGACCCATGAGAAAGCCAATTCCTCCTCTGGTCCTTCCTAAAAGATAGCACAACCCTCCATCAAAAAAAGATATTACAACCCATGTTTTCATTTAAATTACTAGTTAAATACATTCCACATCAGAGGCTAATTAAATATACATATTTATATTTTGAAACACCATTTTTTATTTACATTTCTCACATATGTATCAATTACTTCTTTGTCATCAATCCTATAAAAGAATGTAATCCAAAGGGACATCCTTTCCTACAGTCACACGCAATCGATGTACATACAAGTACAACATAATTCTTCAAATATCGGTTTGTTTGCTTCACTTTATTTTAC
>NW_025251765.1:0-2084 GCF_018294505.1 Triticum aestivum | reverse complement strand
CCACGATGACCCGACTCGATTGTATATCACTAATTTCGGTACTAAAATTCACTGTTCTGATTATCCACGGTAATATTTCAGTACTTATTTCAATATAGAACTAGATCACCAAGATGACCCGACTATGTTCTATATCACTCATTTCGGTACTGAAATTCAGTATTGCGATTGTCCTCCTTAATATTTCAATACTGATTTCAGTACTGAAATACAAAACGAGATCACCCGACTCACTTGTATATCACTAATTTTGGTACTAGAATTCAGTATTTTGATTCTTCACGTTAATTTTTCAATACTGATTTCAATACTAAAAATAGCACTAGGATGACCTGACTCAGTTTTATATCACTAATTTCGGCATAAAATTCAGTATTGGGATTATCAATGTTAATATGTCAGTATTGATTTGAGTACTAAAAAATAGCATGACTAACACCTCACTCAGTTCTATATCACTAATTTTGGTATTAAAACTCCGTATTATGATTATACATGTTAACATTTCCGTACTGACTTCAATACTGAAATACAGCACCACGATGACCCGACTCGGTCGTGTATCACTAATTTCAGTACTAAAATTTAGTATTGTGATTATCCACATTAATATATCAATATTGGTTTCAATACCGAAATATAAAATGACGATCATCACACTCAGTTGTATATCACTAATTTTGGTATTAAAATTCAGTATTGCGATTATCCACTAATATTTCAATACTGATTTCGAGACTTAAAAACAAAACAATAATCACGAGACTTAGCTGGATACACAAATTTGTTACTAATATTCGATACTGCGATTATCCACGTAAATATTGCAGTATTGATTTCAGTAGTGAAAAACAGCTGGATGAACCCATGACTCAATTCTATATCACTAATTTCGGTACTAAAATATAGCATTGAGATTAACCACGTTAATATTTCAATACTGAAAAAAATAGCACCACAATGACCCGACGGAGTTGTAAATTTCTAATTTCGGTACTAAAATTCAATATTGTGATTATCCACCTTATTATTTCAATATTGATTTCAGTACTGAAATATACCACCAAGATGAGCCGACTATGCTTTACATCACTCATTTCGGTACTAAAATTTAGTATTGCGATTATCCACTTTAATACTTTAATACTGATTTCAGTACTGAAAAACAAAAAGACGATCACCCGACTAACTTCTATATCACTAATTTCGGTATATATTTTACTATTGCGATTATCCATGTTAGTACTTCAGTATTAATTTGAGTACTCAAAAATAGCTTGACTAACACCTGACTCGGTTCTATATCACTAATTTAGTACTAAAACATAGTATTGTGATTATCCACGTTAATATTTAGTATTGAAAACCGCACCACGATGACCCGACTCGATTGTATATCACTAATTTCGGTACTAAAATTCACTGTTCTGATTATCCACGGTAATATTTCAGTATTTATTTCAATATAGAACTAGATCACCAAGATGACCCGACTATGTTCTATATCACTCATTTCGGTACTGAAATTCAGTATTGCGATTGTCCTCCTTAATATTTCAATACTGATTTCAGTACTGAAATACAAAACGAGATCACCCGACTCACTTGTATATCACTAATTTTGGTACTAGAATTCAGTATTTTGATTCTTCACGTTAATTTTTCAATACTGATTTCAATACTAAAAATAGCACTAGGATGACCTGACTCAGTTTTATATCACTAATTTCGGTATAAAATTCAGTATTGGGATTATCAATGTTAATATGTCAGTATTGATTTGAGTACTAAAAAATAGCATGACTAACACCTCACTCAGTTCTATATCACTAATTTTGGTATTAAAACTCAGTATTATGATTATACATGTTAACATTTCCGTACTGACTTCAATACTGAAATACAGCACCACGATGACCCGACTCGGTCGTGTATCACTAATTTCAGTACTAAAATTTAGTATTGTGATTATCCACATTAATATATCAATATTGGTTTCGATACTGAAATATAAAATGACGATCATCACACTCAGTTGTATATCACTAATTTTGGTATTAAAATTCAGTATTGCGATTATCCAC
>NW_025251764.1:0-2084 GCF_018294505.1 Triticum aestivum | reverse complement strand
GTCCCGAGATTTAAGAGGGGGACTAAGGGGGAAAGGTCTGGTTATGAAATCCTAACGAATCTTCTCAGTCTTGGTTGCTCTTCTTGAAGAGGTCGATCCATTACATTGACATCTTCATTTCTCCGCTTTAGGTCATCATGGTGATGTCAACGTCCTTTCTTTGGGATCTCCATCGTACTTACGAAAAGGGTAAGGGGTAGCTTCAAAAGATCAGACCTCTATAAGGTTGCTACCTGGTAGCTAACATCGGGGAAGGTGGCGGAAAGTAACTCTCGAACTAAAACTTAAGAAAATATCGAGAGCAAGTAAGGAGGTACCATGAGAAGTTTCAAGCGGATAGGCAATCGTCCGTTGCCTAAAACAGAGTGTGAAGGGGGTTCAAAACAACGGAAATAAGTATTGTGTTTAATACCAGAATTGAGGATCACACGGAAGGTGGCTCGTGAATTACATACGAAGCCAAGCGTGAGGAATAACTTTGGCAACAGGGTGTACAAGAGAGTCAGGTTTCGATCCTGTGGAACTGTGGGTTATGGGCCCACCATGTGGATTAAAAGTAGGAAGGACAGTGACATCTTGCACGATCATGTAAGCAAGGCATGTCAGAGGATAGTCTGTCGGTTATGTCGGCAACAACATCGGTACCAAGGGCGAGGGACGAAGAGAACCATTTTCCTGCTCGTTGAACGAGGCGGGCCAATAGGCAAGGTTCTCGTCCATCGGTGGCTACCGAAATGTCATCAACAATAGTAACAGGGTCTTACTGACACGGTCGTACACCAAGGTGTTTACATAAGCAGAAGAATATTACCGCTTAGATCATATAGATCACAAGAAACATTAAACCAACCAATGGAAAGGAAAATATGGTTATCAGATTTAAACAGAACAATGGAAAGGAAAACGTGTTTAAACACACATTTCAAGATTATATCCTTCCCAAGGACAAGCAGAGCATGATATCCATGATAGGATATAATGTAGAAAACTCTTTAGTAAAGGGGGAAGAAATTTATGACATTACCCATACAACGGTGTTGGGGTAATTAATAAGGAAAACTTAGCATTTGTGCTTCAAAGGTTCTTATTGAAAATCGGAGTACCACAGACATGCTTCGAGATAGCATTGACAAGGTCTTCAATCAAGGTCAGACTTTAGATACTCAATGGATCCATCAGGAACAGCTTATAAAATAGACCTTACAATTTCCTCGAGGAAGAATGGTTATCCTTGCAAAGGAAATTATAATGATAGGTCCTCCACCCAGGGGGGGGGGGTGCTAGGTATGACATCATGTTACCGGTTCATCAAAGGACCAACATCGTAACTCTTGGAAAGTTGTCCCAACCATCATATCTGACCGAGGTTCAGATCCGATTGGGGTCAGGATACCTCAGTCTCAGGATGCCTGAGAAGAAAGGTGCAACACAAATTGACGGGATGATACTGTAAGATTCTCGGGAAATGAACTATGAAGTGATTTCCGTTAACAAAAGTTCATCATTAACCCAAGGAGAGGTCAAGGAGGTGGCTGATGAACTCAACGACAATTCATCGAGATTTCTAAAAGATGGATTTCCACAATTAAGTGAACAAGGGGATAACATTTTTCAGACCAAATGATATAAGGAAGTATGCTCGAGGAGAACATACACAACTAAACACTGGTCGAAAGGTGCGCCCGAAATATGGGTTGGGTTGCACGACCAATGTCAGAATGGTGATTCAATTAGCGAAGGACTTAGAATGAACTATCGCCCATTCACTTCTAAGAAATAGGGTTGCTAGAAGGAAAGAATCCAAACAACATCGTTCACTTGTTGGAATTAACACGGGGACCAAGAAAGAATGGTGATGGTGAGAAGTATTTCTATGTCAAGAATTCTCAAAAGGTGGAACAATTCTCAGAACATTCTTGACATAAAGGATGGTAATACTCCAAGGTAAAGAAGAACAATTGCTGGATAGCAAGGAACTCAAGGTATAACATCAAACATGAACAAGCTTGTGTTGGTGGGAGGGCAATAAAGTGGTCGACGATAATACAATTTATTGAGGGCAAGGATGGTATTTCTCATCATGA
>NW_025251763.1:0-2085 GCF_018294505.1 Triticum aestivum | reverse complement strand
TTGAGGCTTTTAGTAGTTTCCATTTACTTGTCTATGAACTGTATAGGCAACCAAGTAGTCCTTTACCGCGGACGCGGCTATTCGAATAGATTATGATAACCCTGCAGGGGTGTACTTCTTCATACATGTTTCCACCACTTAGCGTCTGCACACGACATGTGCTCGGCAGACTTCAAGCGAAAGCCGACGTGGGTGTAGACCACGACCTACCTAAACACTTAAGCCTCTAGTCTAGGTTTATCGCCTATCCAGGTTCCATCCGCAGGGAGTCCGGCCGAGGTTTCCCATACGGCCCCGAACGATGTGAACAGGGTTCCCGAGATACCTAACGGGTATTCGGTACACCCGGCCACGTACCTACCGCATCACAGCCCACCCCTACGGTCAGCGCTGTCCACGGCCTCCAGTAGGCTACAAACACCAGAAACTACTTGCAACTCCTGGACAGAGAGCTAGGGTGAATAAGAAGTCGAGCGGGGTCATATTTCAGGGCCCAATGCATGGTACTAGCTGTATCTTAAATCACACATACAGATCTTAGTGCCTAAGGTCGGCTTCAATGAAACAACCCACCATGTACTCCTACATGGCCTCTCATCGATACCTTTACCAAATCGTGTTCACCACACCACTCTCATTACCGACATAAACATTTCACTCCAGCCCATCACCCAGATGAACCAGACCTGACACGACTCTAAGCATAGCAGGCATAGCAAGGTAGGAACAACACATACATATGGCTCAATCAACTCCTACACATGCTAGTGGGTTTCATCTAGTTACTGTGGCAATGACAGGTCATGCAGAGGAAATGGGTTCAACTACCGAAGCACACAGCAGTTTGAAACGCGTTGTCTTAATGCAGTAAAAGAGAGCAGGAGCGAGAACATGGGATTGTATCGATATGATCAAATGGTTGGTTGCTTGCCTGATGGTTCGATGCACGGATACGGTTCTTCGTTAGGGTAATCACGGTACTCCTCGGAGGCAGAACCTGTCGCAAAGGACACCGATACACAACCATCACCAAACAATGTGCAACAATATGATGCATGCATGAAACATGGCAATATGAGTGTGTTGGGCTAATGCAACTAAAACCAGAAGGGTTTGAACAAATTTGAATCAAAGATTCAAATTTCAATCTCAAATATGGCCTTTTAAAGTGCTTTTTCTTGTTCTGCTTAAAACATCAATTTAACTTGTTTGATCATGCATGAAAATAGTACAGATGGATAGATTGGATTTTTCTGATCATTTTTCATATATAATTTGTCTAATTTGGAGTTACAGAATAAAAGTTATGAATTTTTGAAGTTTAAATAATATTCTGGAATTTCCTGATTAAAATTAAAGCCAGAAATATAATTATTGCGCCAGCATGACGTCAGCATGACGTCAGTGGTCAACTGCGGCTGGCTGAGGTCAAACCTGACGTGTGGGGCCCACACGTCAGTGACAGGGGGGTTAAACAGGATTAAATTAATCCTAATTAGGGATTAGTGGCGCTGGGGCCCACTGTCAGTGTCAGGGGGGGTTGACTAACAGTAGTTAGCGCTAATCTAACCACCTGACCGACAGGGCCCACGCGTCAGTGACCCTCGGGGGTCAAACCCCAGATCGGACAAGTCAAACCCCACCGGCGACATGACGCCGGCGAGGCCCGAGACGGCGGCGAAAGTGCTTTTTGCCATTCCGGCAACCAAATGGACGGCGGAAGGCATCTACGTGTTGCTGAGGTTGAGCCGCGACTATTGGTGGTGGTGGTTGGGCTCGGGGTGGCCGGAGTTGACGGCGGCGAGCTCGGCTGCGGCGGCCGGAGTTCGGGTGCGGTCGGAATCGGCGTTGCAGGGCGTTAGGGGAGGTGTTGGTGCGTGCTACGTGCTCCTAGTGAGGTGTGGAGCACGATGGTGTGCTCGGTTGGGCGCTACGGCGACCGTGGCCACGACGGCGACATCGCCGGCGGCGTGGAGCTCTCGGCCAAGGTGGGGCTAAGGCCTAGAGGTCGAAAGAGACCAGGGGAGAAGGGGGAAACGACTCGGGGGCTCACCGCGGTTGCAGTGGGCGTCGAAGCGGGCTCGG
>NW_025251762.1:0-2085 GCF_018294505.1 Triticum aestivum | reverse complement strand
GGCTAACAGGACTCCGGTATTCATCGCGTGACATTTCCCCAAAGGGACAGACACAGGAACGAAGAAGGACACATGCCGGCCAGCCTAAGTGTTCCGGAGCAGTAGCAAGCTACCATGGCTCAGTGGAAACACTAGGAGACATTTCCCGGTAAGAGAGGCTACTAAAGATAAACAACTAGATGGTCAGATCCCACACATACCAAGCATTTCAATAACATACACACAATATGCTCGATATGTGCAATACAACATGGCATCACAAAATGACTCTACGACTCAAGTAGTTTATTCAATAGGCTCCGAGGAGCGAGATATTACAAACATGGGTCTCATGACCCAACACTCAGAGCATACAAGTCAAAGCACAAGCGGAAGCTATCATGTCTGAGTACAGACAACTATAAATGAAAAAGGCTGAGAAGCCTGACTATCTATCAGATCCTGCCGAGGGCACAAGATCGTAGCTGAGGTATCAAGCTAAACATCGAGACCACGCGGAATTACTAGTCAGACTGAAGTCTCTCTGCAAAAACATAAAATAGGCAAACGTGAGTACAAATGTACCCAGCAAGACTTACATCAGAACTAACTACATATGCATCATTATCAACAAAGGGGATGGTGGAGTTTGACTGCAGCAAGCCAGCTTTGACTCGGTGGTTATCCTGAACTACGACTGCGAGTAACTTTTTTGAGGTGGCGCACACGAGTCCACATATTCACCATATCAATACACCACTATGGATCCGCTCCCGTCTCCCTACGAGAACGCCATCCATAGCACTCACGCTTATCTTGCGTATTTTAGAGTATCCACTTTCACTTGTCTATGAACTGATATAAGCAACCCAGAAGTCCTTTTCCGCGGACACGGCTATTCGAATAGATTAGGTTAACCCTGCAGGGGTGTACTTCTTCACACACGCTCTCACCACTTACCGCCGTTTACACGACATGTACTCGGCAACCTTCAAGCGGAAGCCCAACGTGGGTGTCGGCCACGACCTACCTAATCACCTAAGTCTCTAGTCCAGGTTTATCGCCTATTCAGGTTCCATCCATGAGGAGATCCGGCCGGAGTTTCGCTCACAGCCCCAAACGATGTGTACAGGGTTCCGTGACACCAAACGGGTGCCCGGTCTACCCGGCCACGTGCCTACCGCCTCACAGCCCACCCCTACGGTCAGCGCTGTCCACGGCCTCCAGCATACTACAAACACCAGAAACTACTTGCAACTCCTGGACAGAGGACAAGGTGATCAAGAAGCCGAGAGGGTCCATTGGTTTCGGGCCCAATGCGTGGTAGTAGCTGAATCATGGATCACAAACACAGAACTCAGTTCCTGAGGACGGCTGCAATGAGACAACCCACCATGTACTCCTACATGGCCTCTCACCGCTACCTTTACCAAATCGTGTTCACACACTTAGCTCTCACACAGTAGGACATGTTCACATGCCTCTGATTCATCCCCGATGAATCAGACCTGACTCAACTCTAAGCAGTAGCAGGCATGACAAGCAAACATGAATGAGTAGGCACATCAGGGCTCAAACAACTCCTACTCATGCTAGTGGGTTTCATCTATTTACTGTGGAATGACAGGTCATGCAAAGGATAAAGGGGTTCAGCTACCGCAGCAAGTAACAGATGAATCGTTGTTGTCCTAATGCAGTAAAAGAGAGCAGGAGCGAGAGAGTAGGATTGTATCGGAATGAACAAGGGGGTTTTGCTTGCCTGGCACTTCTGAAGATAACATTGAGTCTTCATCAGTGTCAACGATCACATCCTCGGTATCACGTCTATCGAGAGGGGACAAATACCGGCAACACAGAAGGAAACACAATCAATGCAATGCACAATATGATGCATGATCATGACATAGCAAAATGAATGTGTTTTGGGCTAATGCATCTAGCAACAAGTTAAATGAAGTTGGTTTGAATACAAGATTCAAATTCAAACTCCATATGTGATTATTTAAATGCCCTTTAATTGATTTGTGCTAAACAGCAGCTATAAGTTGTTCTAACATGCATGAAAATGGTACAGATGGATTCCTTGAATTTTTCTGATAATTTTTC
>NW_025251761.1:0-2085 GCF_018294505.1 Triticum aestivum | reverse complement strand
GTCGACTCGGCGGAGGAGGCTGGCTTGAGCAGAGGGGCCATGTCCGGGACTGGGCTCCGTCAGGCTGGTATTGGGAGGTGCTACCTTCCGGGGGGCGTAGGTTGGTGAGGAACCTGCCCGTCATTGACCCGATCCTTGTTTGGTGGCGGTCGCGTGGGCCAGTGACTGTGCCGAGGCTTCCGGACACCGCGGAGATGGTACGTCACTGTGTCAGCGAGAAGGACGAGCACGTCCGTCGCTACATGGTTGTGTTGGAGGGCAGGTTCGACAATACTCGGACAACGAAAACCGCTTGGGGGAGTGCGACTGGTGCCACGACGATCGAGGTATGTCCGACAGGTTCCTTGAGCTGGACAAAAATCGGCATGCCTCCAAAGCAGTATGAAGGTCCTGCCAGCTATGCTCTTACCAAAGAAGAGAAGGAAATCTTCTTTGAATGCCTGCTTAGTATGAAGGTCCCGACTGGCTTCTCGTCGAATATAAAAGGAATAACAAATATGGCAGAGAAAAAGTTTCAGAACCTAAAGTCTCATGACTACCACGTGAGTATGACGCAACTGCTTCCGGTTGCATTGAGGGGGCTTCTACCGGAAAACGTCCGATTAGCCATTGTGAAGCTATGTGCATTCCTCAATGCAATATCTCAGAAGGTCATCGATCCAGAAATCATACCAAGGCTAAGGAGTGATGTGGTGCAATGTCTTGTCAGTTTCGAGCTGGTGTTTCCACCATCCTTATTCAATATCATGACGCATGTCCTAGTTCATCTAGTTGACGAGATTGTCATTCTGGGCCCCGTATTTCTACACAATATGTACCCCTTTGAGAGGTTCATGGGAGTCCTAAAGAAATATGTCCGTAACCGCGCTAGGCCAGAAGGAAGCATCTCCATGGGCCATCAAACAGAGGATGTCATCGGGTTTTGTGTTGACTTCATTCCTGGCCTTAAGAAGATAGGTCTCCCTAAATCGCGGTATGAGGGGAGACTGATTGGAAAAGGCACGCTTGGAAGGGACTCAATAATATGCAGGGACAGATATTCTTGGTCTCAAGCACACTACACAGTTCTACAGAACTCTACCTTGGTGACCCCGTATGTCGATGAACACAAGAACAGTCTGCGCTCCAAACACCCGGAGCAGTGCGACGACTGGATTACATGTGAACACATCAGGACTTTCAGCAGTTGGTTGGAAGCACGCATCAGAGGTGACAACACTGTTTGTGATGAGCTGTACTTGTTATCCAGGGGACCATCTTTGACTGTATTGATTTGGAAAGGATACGAGATAAATGGGAATACATTTTACACGATTGACCAAGATCAAAAGAGCACGAACCAAAACAGCGGTGTCCTCTTTGATGCAACAACCGAGAGGGGAAATGACACATATTATGGTTACATAGTGGACATATGGGAACTTGACTACGAACATGATTTTAAGGTCCCTTTGTTTAAGTGCAAATGGGTCAATGTGTCAGGAGGCGGGGTACAGGTAGACCCACAGTACGGAATGACAACAGTGGATCTGAAAAATCTTGGGTACACTGACGAACCGTTCGTCCTAGCCAATGATGTGGCACGGGTTATCTATGTGAAGGACATGTCTACCAGACCGAGAAAGAGAAAAGATAAGGAAGCGAATACATCATACGATGAGCCAAAGCGCCACATAGTTCTTTCAGGAAAAAGGGACATCGTGGGAGTGGAGGACAAGACAGACATGTCTGAAGATTATGAAAAGTTTCATGAAATTCCTCCCTTTAAAGTCAAGGCTGACCCGAGCATCCTGATAAACGATGAAGATTATCCATGGTTACGGCGCAATAAGCAAATGACACAAGCGAAGAAAAAGTGAAGACTTTCTCCCGCAACTATTATGATGATACCATGCCAACTTTGTAACTGACGAGTATGATACCATTGTCCGTTTTGTACATGCACATGCTATGTGTGGGTCAATTTATGATACCATGCCAACTTTCAACTTTTTCAGAGTTCATTTGAAATGGTTTAATGTCTTATGGTTCGGCCCTCGTAATAATTAAAAATAGCAACAATAAGTATTTTGTTGTAAGTAGAAA
>NW_025251760.1:0-2085 GCF_018294505.1 Triticum aestivum | reverse complement strand
TAGTATATGATACTTCCCATTGTGACTGACCTTAGTAAATCTAAGTGCAATAGATGTTCATGTGATATTTTATATAGACGACACCTGACCATTTTGTGTGTGGTCCCTTTTGGGTGTTTTTTTCAACTTCCGTATTTCTTATTAGAGTGGCAACCAATCAATGACCCCTATGTTTTTTTATTGCATGGATATTGCAGTTTTTTCCACACAATAAGATGCTTATATTCAAAATTAGGTTCCCTAATTAACTCAAGGTGGCAATTAGCATTAGTAATATGTGGCAAGTCTAGTTTTGATCATGGAAAATTAAATGAATTGATATTTTGAAAGGGATTGACATGCATAACCTTTTTGAATCCCGATTTTTTAAGAAGGAGAAATATGGGAAAGAGAGGATTACAACTTTGGATCTAATTTTTCTTATTTGTTGTGTTCTTACATCTTAGGAGATAGGTAGTAGATGAATTGCAGATGAATAGTGTTGCAGATTTGCCCATGGAATTAGTTATTTTTCCTAGTGAAAATTATGTGATATACTAGGACCCAAACTAGTCCATTGTGTATTTTGGTTGAGAATATATTTGCATTGATATTTGTGTGTACCGGTGAAAAGAGTCAATGGATAAAGTAAAGTGTGCCTTAGCTCACACTCCTCGTGCGAAATTTGCTTGTAGGGTGAACGACCCTATATGCGCGCTAACAGCATACGATGCGTAGGAAGCGACACGCCAAATGGCAATCCGGGCATATGTTCGCGCAATATGCACACCCTTTGTAATAGATCTAGACAATTTTCTGCAAACAATAAATGATTAGAATAATGGCAAAATATAATAGTATCTCCAAGTCATGTGGTTGGTAGTTGCATGGTTGAATAATGCAAGTACATCACATCATTAGATACAAGCAAGTACATCACATCATTAGATATGTTGATCATCTCTATCAATTTGCCAAGTACAATATATTAATCGGGAGAACTATTGCAAATAGGAGCAGCGCATACAACGCCCTTCCATATGACGCCATACTACCATGGATATGGCTACCGGTGAATACAGCCTCTACTGAGTAAAGTGGCGTATACCTCTGCAGCAACAGACCGCGTCCGAGGACGAGAACGATTGGCTTCCCTTGGAGAACTTTCTCGAAAGCAATATGGATTGTTTCTAGAATCGGGTCCTTTCTCGAGGAAAAGTTTCTCTCGAAAGAATTGAGTGGGAGGATGGTGGAGACTTGATGAGGTTATTGAACCGTCTCTTCAACTAGTGTGTGACAGGGCACAGGGAGTTGTTCCTGTGGCACCTACACCAATTGAAGTGGAAGCTTATGATATTGATTATGAAACTTCGGATCAAGTCACTCCCAAACCTCGTAGGATGACAAGGATGCGTACTACTTCAGAGTGGTACGTAATCTTGTCTTGAAGGTCATGTTGCTAGACAACAATGAACCTACGAGCTATGGAGAAGCGATGGTGGGCCCGGATTCCGATAAATGGCTTGAGGCCATAAAATCCGAGAGAGGATCCATGTATGAAAACAAAGTGTAGACTTTGGCAGAACGGCTCGATGGTCGTAAGGCTAATGAGTACATATGGATTTCAGAAGGAAGACGGACAATGATGATAAATGTCACCATTAAGAAAGCTCGACTTGTCGTTAAGATGTTTTCCGACAAGTTCAAGGAGTTGACTACGATGAGATTTTCTCACTCGTAGCGATGCTAAGAGTCTGTTGGAATTATATTAGCGATTACTGCATTATTTATGAAATCTTGCAGATAGGATGTCAAAACATTGTTTCCTCGACGATTTTAATGAGGAAAGGTTGTATGTGATACAACCGGAAGGTTTTGTCAATCCTGAAAGATGCTAATAAGTATGCAAAGCTCCAGCAATCCTTCTAAGGACTGGAGTGAGCATCTCGGAGTTGGAATGTATGCTTTGATGATGATCAAAAATTTTGGGTTTGTACAAAGTTTATGAGAAACTTGTATTTCCAAAGAAGTGAGTGGGAGCACTATAGAATTTCTGATGAGTATATGTTGTTGACATATTGTTGATCAGAAATGACGTAGAATTTC
>NW_025251759.1:0-2085 GCF_018294505.1 Triticum aestivum | reverse complement strand
TGGAGCCTGTGCTTGTAGTTCAAATTTGAATTATGCACATTAAATGCCCAGAAACACAATTAATGTATAAAAAAGGCCAAACGAACCCGAAATAATTCACAAATTTAGCACGATACTTCTATTTGGTCTAATCTGTCTGTGTACAAAAATTAAGGCGGGAGAAGGCAGTGTTCGTATGTCGTTTCGCACACGGAGGTGACACGTTCCCTCTCGGAACCACGAGCCTTCTTAAGGGATGCTCCGGTTTGCAAGAAGCTTACACCAAAGCCTGTCCCAATTTGGCCAAAGAAATTACCGCAGCATGTTGGTGTCATGTCATGACACCGTGCCAATTTTCATGATTTTCAGGCGTGATTGGGAATCACAGGAATTAAAAAACCAAGTTTCTCAATCTTTCCGGCCGAGCCACGACGCCCAGATGTTTGAATTTCACTCCCATCGCTTGCATGGGACCTAGAAATTCACCCATGGACACACATGTAGTTTTCCAAACAACTTTGGTGCACTGGAGCCTGTGCTTGTAGTTCAAATTTGAATTATGCACATTAAATGCCCAGAAACTCAATTAATGTATAAAAAAGGCCAAACAAATCCGAAATAAGTCACAAATTTAGCACGGTACTTCTATTTGGTCTAATTTGCCTGTGTAAAAAAAATTAAGGCGGGAGAAGGCAGTGTACGTATGTCGTTTTGCACAGGGAGGTGACACGTTCCCTCTCGGAACCACGAGCCTTCTTAAGGGAAGCTCCGGTTTGCAAGAAGCTTACACCAAAGCTTGTCCCAATTTGGCCAAAGAAATTACTGCAGCATGTTCGTTACATGTCATGACACCATGCCAAGTTTCATGATTTTCAGGCGTGTTTGGGAATTACAGGAATTAAAAAACCAAGTTTCTCAATCTTTCCGGCCGAGCCACGACGCCCAGATGTTTGAATTTCACTCCCATCTCTTGCATGGGACCTAGAAATTCACCCAAGGACACACATGTAATTTTTCAAACAACTTTGGTGCACTGGAGCCTGTGCTTGTAGTTCAAATTTGAATTATGCACATTAAATGCACAGAAACTCAATTAATGTATAAAATAGGCCAAATGAACCCGGAATAATTCCAAAATTTAGCACGATAGTTCTATTTGGTCTAATCTGCCTGTGTACAAAAATTAATGCGGCAGAAGGCAGTGTTCGTATGTCGTTTCGCACACGGAGGTGACACGTTCCCTCTCGGAACCACGAGCCTTCTATAGGGAAGCTCCGGTTTGCAAGAAGCTTACACCAAAGTTTGTCCCAATTCGGCCAAAAATATTACCGCACCATGTTGGTGCCATGTCATGACACCGTGCCAATTTTCATGATTTTCAGGCGTGATTGGGAATTACAGGAATTAAAAAACCAAGTTTCTCAATCTTTCCGGCCGAGCCACGACGTCCAGATGTTTGAATTTCACTGCCATCTCTTGCATGGGACCTAGAAATTCACCCAAGGACACACATGTAATTTTTCAAACAACTTTGGTGCACTGGAGCCTGTGCTTGTAGTTCAAATTTGAATTATGCACATTAAATGCCCAGAAACTCAATTAATGTATAAAAAAGGCCAAACGAACCCGAAATAATTCACAAGCTCCGGTTTCGCACAGGGAGGTGGCAGGTTCCTTCTCAGAACCACGAGCCTTCTTGAGTGAAGCTCCGGTTTGCAAGAAACTTACACCGAAGCTCGTCCCAATTCGTCCAAAGAAATTACTACATCATGTTGGTCCCATGTCATGACACCATGCCAAGTTTCATGATTTTCAGGCATGTTTTGGATTTACAGGAATTAAAAAACCAAGTTTCTCAATCTTTCTGGCCGAGCCACGACACCCAGATGTTTGAATTTCACTCCCATATCTCTTGCGTGGGGCCTAGAAATTCATCCAAGGACATACATGTGATTTTTCAAAAAACTTTGGTGCACTAGAGCACGTTCTTGTAGTTCAAATATGAATTATACACATCAAATGCGCAGAAACTCAATTAATGTATAAAAAAGGCCAAACGAACATGTAACAATTCCAAAATTTAGCACGGTACTTCTATTTGGTCTA
>NW_025251758.1:0-2085 GCF_018294505.1 Triticum aestivum | reverse complement strand
CCGTCCGTGAGGGGGGCCACACCCCGGAGACGCGTCCCGCCTCTTCGGACATGCCACCACACCACCCCGCATGTATGAGAGCCCGGTGCGATGCTCCGGTGGCATTGCTACCCTCCCAGTGCCCCCGTCCCGCCTAACCCTGTAGCGTTTGACCACGGGATCTACCCCTTTGACTTTGCACGGACAGGCTTTGACCAATGGACCTCCCCACCCGGTTGTGTTAGGTCAGCCCATAGGAACACTTTGGAGCAACATCCGGGGAAGTCCCACAGCAACATCCCCTCCGTGTAGACCCCACGCGTCTGTTTCCCCCCTCCAGGTGCCGGCGGCAGCGCCGTTCGTGAGGGGGGCACACCCCGGACACGCGTGCCGGGCGTTTGCAACCGTGACAACACTTTCAGACTTGTGAGAGGCCGCCGGCGCAAGATTTGGCGGCATGCTAGCCCCCGGAGGCCGCCGGCCACAGCCATAGACGCGCGAAGGGCAATCCGCGTAGAGGGAATTTTTCGGATACTTCTCCATCACCAAAAATTATGGAAAAATACCATCGTTCCTATAGCACATGTGCCCACGTCGTGCAAAAAAAATCATGATTTTATCGCGCTCCGAGTATTTAGTAATATTGACGCCGCATCGTTACCGCAGAACGTCTACTACCGTGTCATCGCCGTCCGTGAGGGGGGCCACGCCCCGGAGACGCGTCCCGCCTCTTCGGACATGCCACCACACCACCCCGCATGTATGAGGGCCCGGTGCGACGCTCCGGTGGCATTGCTACCCCTAGTGCCCTCGTCCCGCCTAACCCTGTAGCGTTTGACCACGGGATCTACCCCTTTGACTTTGCACGGACGGGCTTTGACCAGTGGACCTCCCCACCCGGTTGTATTAGGTCAGCCCATAGGAACACTTTGGAGCAACATCCGGGGCAGACCCACAGCAAGATCACCTCCGTGTAGACCCCACGCGTGCGTTTCCCCCCTCCAGGTGCCGGCGGCAGCGCCGTCCGTGAGGGGGGCACACCCCGGACACGCGTGCCGGGCATTTGCAACCACGACAACACTTCCAGACTTGTGAGAGGCCGCCAGCGCAAGATTTGGCGGCATGCTAGCCCCCGGAGGCCGCCGGCCACAGCCGTAGACGCGCGAAGGGCAATCCGCATGGAGGGAATTTTTCGGATACTTCTCCATCACCAAAAATTATGAAAAAATACAATCGTTCCTATAGCACATGTGCCATGTCGTGCAAAAAAAAATCATGATTTTATCGTGCTCCGAGTATTTAGTAATATTGATGCCGCATCGTTACCGCAGAACGTCTACTACCGTGTCATCGCCGTCCGTGAGGGGGGCCACGCCCCGGAGACGCGTCCCGCCTCTTCGGGCATGCCACCACACCACCCCGCATGTATAAGGGCCTGGTGCGACGCTCCGGTGGCATTGCTACCCCCAGTGCCCCCGTCTCGCCTAACCCTGTAGCGTTTGACCACGGGATCTACCACTTTGACTTTGCACGGACGGGCTTTGAACAATGGACCTCCCCACCCGGTTGTGTTAGGTCAGCCCATAGGAACACATTGGAGCAACATCCGGGGAAGACCCACAGCAAGATCCCCTCTGTGTAGACCCCACGCGTCCGTTTCCCCCCTCCAGGTGCCGGCGGCAGCGCCGTTCGTGAGGGGGGCACACCACGGACACGCGTGCCGGGCGTTTGCAACCGCGACAACACTTCCAGACTTGTGAGAGGCCGCCGGCGCAAGATTTGGCGGCATGCTAGCCCCCGGAGGCCGCCGGCCACAGCCATAGATGCGCGAAGGGCAATCCACGTAGAGGGAATTTTTCGGATACTTCTCCATCACCAAAAATTATGAAAAAATACCATCGTTCCTATAGCACATGTGCCGACGTCGTGCAAAAAAATCATGATTTTATCGCGCTCCGAGTATTTAGTAATATTGACGCCGCATCGTTACCACAGAACGTCTACTACCATGTCATCGCCGTCCGTGAGGGGGGCCACGCCCCGGAGACGCGTCCCGCCTCTTCGGACATGCAACCACACCACCCCGCATGTATGAGGGCCGGGTGC
>NW_025251757.1:0-2085 GCF_018294505.1 Triticum aestivum | reverse complement strand
TCGTCATCAGGGAGGTCAATGACATGAGGAGGAGCTGCAAGAAAAGTTCAACCGACCGGAATGATAAGAAATCAGCAGTCGACTCAAAACAGAGCATCAGTAATTATACCTGGGTTGGAGGTAGCAGCGTCTTCCATCTCCTGATCATCACCCTTGGCGTAAATCTCCGAGGTAGCAGCACTGCAAATTTCGAAAGTCAGTCGACTCACTCAATGGGTCGACCAAAATCTGTTACATTCAACAAGAGAAGACGAGTTCAGATCTTTACCCAGAAATGGTGGGGATAGTCATCTTCATCCGGGCAAAGCTTGGGGGGCTTGGACGGCGTCGCACGCGGATGCTTGGGAGCTTTTTCAGTCGGCGCAGGCGAAGAGGTCCTGGGACGCTTCGACGACTGCCCAACAGGAGCAGTCGCCTTGCCCCGCCCCCGCGCAGGGTCGTGCGTAAGCTTGGACCGCTTTACTCTGCGAGGAAGTTCCTCTTCCTCCTCCTCCTCCTCGCTGGATTCGGCATCATCACTTCCCTCTCCTCCGCCATCGGACTCCCACTCCTCTGGCTCGACCTCGCTCTCACCTCCGCTCGCCTCTCCTTCAACGGTCCGCTCCTGCGCCCCATTGGGCGTCGAATACGTTTCAGTAATTTCCTGGAAAACAACAAACAAGAGAAAGGTCAATCGACTGTCTTGGAAGATTGAATATCACAGATCAGTCGGAGAAAGGTATTCGCACCTTGTGTGGCAGACCAGACTGGTCGAATGGGAGAACTCTCCTGGCATCCCGAGGATTGTCCTTGTTCCCAGTAATGGCAGTTATCCACCTCTCCAATGTGGCATCGTCGACCTCCTCTGGATCAATCCGAGTAGTGTCGTCGGTACCAGAGTACATCCACATCGGATGTCCTCGGTATTGCAGTGGCTGAATTCGCCGTCGGAGGAAAACTTCCAGGAGATCCATGCCAGTGACTCCGTCGCGGATAAGCTAGACTACGCGTTCCATCAACAACTTCACTTGGGCCTTCTCCTCTGGTAACACCTTCAGAGAAGCTGGCTTGTCTACTCGACTCATGGAGAAAGGGGGGAGCCCAGTCGACTGCCCGGGCGTCGACTGGTCTTGGCAGTAGAACCAGGTCGACTGCCACCCTCTAACCGAGTCAGGCAGAGTCATCGCTGGAAAGGCGCTCTTGCCCCTCATCTGGACTCCGAGTCCCCCACACATCTGGACCACTTGGGTTTTCTCGTCATCTGGGTTTGTTCTCTTCACTGACTGAGAGCGGCAGGTGAATATGTGCTTGAAAAACCCCCAGTGCGGCCGGCAACCCAAGAAATTTTCACACAGCGAAACAAAGGCAGCGAGGAAGACGATTGATTTGGGAGTGAAATGATGGAGTTGCGCCCCAAAGAAGTTCAGAAACCCTCGAAAGAAATGACTCGGCGGCAGAGAAAACCCACGATCTAGATGAGTGGCCAGAAGAACACACTCACCCTCCTTAGGCTGCGGCTGCGACTCCCTTCCCGGGAGCCTCGCTGACCCGTGAGGGATCAGTCCCTCGTCGGCCAGATCAGCAAGGTCCTTCTCGGTGATGGTCGAGCGGATCAAATCCCCTTGGACCCAACCCTGCGGCAGCTTGGACCGCGACGACGATCCGCCCCGGCTTGACGCCCTCCCCTTCGCCGTCGTCGTCGCCTTCTTCGCCCGTTCCAGAGCCGCGATCTTCTCCTTCCCCATTGTCGCCGGCGAGACTGGTGCGAAGCGGTGGCGTGGAGAAAGCTGCAGGTGCTACAGAGAGAATTGGAGGCGGAGGGAGACGAAGATTGTGTTGGCACTGTTCAAAATGCGCCCGCCCGGCGCCTTAAATAAGGCCGCTTCCGAGTGGCTGACCTGTAGGCCCAGGTAATCCGTCAAATCCCGCAACAGGCGCGCGAACGATACGTGGCGAAAAAGGCGGCGCGAATATCAAGGTGTCATCGTCTCGTCCCATCCGAGTGCCGCGGTTTTCTCCGCTTCGCGCGCTTCCCAAAATTCGGATCCCGTGAAATCCGCCAACTGCAGAGCAATCCACCAGACAACGAATCTCCACCAATCTGTC
>NW_025251756.1:0-2085 GCF_018294505.1 Triticum aestivum | reverse complement strand
GGTGGTGTAGCTGGTTGTTGTTGGTGGTGGGGAGTACTTGGGGAATCTTGTTCTTGCGGGCAATCAGCCCATGAAGCATCCTGAGCAATTGGCGTCAGAGGACGACCAATGCTGATGATTTCGTTGTTCGTACGAACAGGTGATGATTCCACATTATATTCAATTGGAGGAAGAACTTCATCATCTTCAACATTGTCATGATGACCAATGTCTTCAGCAGCGGTGGGTTCAGCTGCTGGAATCTCTTCAGCTTCAGGAGCCTCTGTGGAAGCAGGCTCATGAACAGTCGTGCGAAGTTCTTGGGTAGTGGATGCAGGACAAACCACTGAGATGGGTTCAACAATAAGGGGCTCTGTGGGAGCAGCCCGACTCTTCTTGGTCTTGCGCTTCTTCTTGGAGGGAGCAGCATCAGAGGCTTCAGTATTCTTCCTCTTTTTGGCTTCAGCCTTGGCAGCCCTCGTCTTCTTTTGTTCTGAAGCGGGTGTGGTGACCTTTGGCTTCGAGCCAGTCATGCTACTTGGAAAGATAATGCGAGGGGCTTCTTGGCTTGAAGGTGCAAGCTGGTCAGCAGGAAGCTTCTTCTTTTTCTTTGCAGCCATCCTGGGGTCAATGCCAGGACGAACAAGTGACTTGCGCTTCTTAGCCTCATTGTAGGCAAGCACACACTTATCAGCCAAACTCTTCATGCGCTCACGAGAGCCTTGAGCTTCTTGGCGCTTCTTCAGAAAAGCTTCTTTAAGCTCATGCAGCATGACCTTGAAGTTTCTGACGTCTTGAACACTGAGCTTCGCCACATGCTTCTTGAATTGAGCCTTCTCATAATCAATTTTGTTCTTCAGCTCAACGATGCGCTGAGCAAGAGCTAGCTCAGAAGCAATGGCGCCATTGAAAGAGACGCTGGGGCCAATGGGAAGCTGCAAATCTTCAAATCTTGGATTTGGTGTGTCAAACCATTCATCAATGAAGTTATGGAGAACTGCCACATCAAAGAGAGGCAAGTTGTTGAAGATTTCTGCTTCTTCCTTGCTCTTTATCAGCTGCTCAAGGGCATCATCAGCAAGATCTTCATCACTGGACAGATCAATGGGCTCTTCACGCAGAATAGCAACAGGAGTCAGAGCTTGATCGGTACGCCTGACAAGTTGCTTTTTCTTCTCCGTCTTCTTGGAGATATGGGATTGATCTTCAGACTACACACTGGCTTCAGGAGGTGCAGCGGCCAATGGCTTCACACGAGAAGCTTTTGGAGGTGCAGCTGATGATGAAGCCTTAATCTTCTTTGGCTTCTGCGGCCTTGGAGTAGTAGCTGGGGCTTCATCAAAATTAGCATCATTGTCAGAATGATCCACTTTGGCACCTTGTACCTTGATGTAGGAGATGATACCATCAAGGTTTGCAAAGGGGCCAATTCTGTTTTCTTCAGCTTCACGTGTGCCATCCTCACGGGGAGCAGAGGGGCTAGGATTGAAGTCTAATCCCCATGACTTCTTGTTTTCCTTTGCCGAAGCCTTAGCAAACTGAAGGTTGCGCTTGAATAAATTGTCGTCACGACACCAGAGCAATGATGATGGGTCGGCTTCTTCAGGTTGTGGTCCATGGACCATGCAAGGATAGAATTCTTGCGCAATGGCTTCAGCTTTGTTCTTGGGGGGAAGGCCTCGATAGAGAATATCACCCCAAGGGCTCTTGATAGCGTTTTTCTCTGCGTACTCCTGGGTGACGAACTTGTACTTGTACCACTGTTCAGCCCAATAGCATCGAATCCATTGGATTCGAGTCTTGCGCTGATTGTAATCTTCTTCAGGATCTGTTTTATACATTTCTGCCAGATCATCAGGCAGATCCTTTGAAGTTCCCCCACAACGCAGTCTGCCACCCTTCCTGACAGATTTCTCCGTAGCCATGAACTTCAAACTGAACGGTTTCAATATGTTCAAAGGCTTCAAAGGCTTTCGCTTGCTGGTCAGACAGGAACTGGCTTCAGGAGAATCAATGTGTTGTTGTAAGAATTCTGCAAACGAATGCAGACTATGAGAACCTAGGGATTCTCCCACGGACATGTACCTGTGACGTCATTAGAGATGC
>NW_025251755.1:0-2085 GCF_018294505.1 Triticum aestivum | reverse complement strand
TTTTTTGAAACACATGAACATTCTTGAAATGTTACATTTCTTGAATGAACAAAACATTTGTTTGAATCACATGAATACTATTTACATTGTACATACATTTTTTTGAAATACCACGTATTTTTTTCTAAACTCGTTATATTTTTTTAGATGGCACAACATTTCTGTACGCATTTGTTCAGGTTTCAAATTTTGTTCCCATTTTTTGAATTTTAAAAAAGTGTTTGTACTTTCAAATTTTGTTCCGGTTTCAACAAAAAATATGTTTCAAAAAGTGCTTGCTTTTTCAAAATTGATTGTTAAGTATTCAGAATTTCGAAAACGTGCTCACACTTTATAAAATGTTCGGACATTTCCAAATTTGTTTACGTTTTCAATATTTGTTTGCCCCAAAAAAGTGTTTTTGAAGTTTGACGGTTCGATGTTTTCGAAAAGACAAATAATTTATGAAATTCCAAAAACATTATTTGTGACACAATTTTTGAAAATCGGAAGAAAGAAAATCATATCATGTGAAAAACTGTTGGAATTCTGAACATTTTTTTGAAAAATTTGCTTTTTTAAATCACAGACAGTTAAAAAAATGTGAAATGAATTAAAAAATTCTAAACTTAAAAAAAAACGCAAAAGGAAATTGAATTTGTGCCAAAAATAGAAAACATGAACATTTTCAACTTCTGAACAATTTAAAAAATGTGCAAACATTTTTTAAACCTCACAAATTCTTGTTGTGGTATAGTGGGTCAGCCTGTCAGAGTAGCAGGTTATCCCGGTTGGGATTGTAGTATTCCCTGTGTGCCAAGTAGGTCTAGGGTGTAAAATAGACCGGGATTACAAGTTCAAAGTGCCAATTTCCGGGATTTAAAATTCAGGATTTGGTTTATCTTTCGTCTACAACTTGAAGCTTTGTTTTGGACTTTTTTCTTAAATGTCCCTTACGAAGTGGTAACAAATTACCATCACGTATTGTTTTCTTTAAAATAATATACTCCAATTACATTTTGTACCCACACCCCCCACGATTGTGCATTGACCGGTCACTAGGCGGTCTCTACTCTTTAATACTCCCTTCATTCCATAATATAGTGCGCACGCATTTTTTGATCTTTAATACTCCCTTCACTAGGCGGGGCTTCTCCGTTCCCCTTTTGCTAGCCTCTCAGGCTGGCGTAGGACGCCTGGGCATGCGGAGGTGCTGGGCTCACATGGGGCCTAGCGTCCGGGGCGGCGGCGGGGCTTCTCCGTTCCCCTTTTGCTCGCCTCTCAGGCTGGCGTAGGACGCCTGGGCATGCGGAGGTGCTGGGCTCACATGGGGCCCAGCGACCGGGGCGGCGGTGGGGCTTCTCCGTTCCCCTTTTTCTCGCCTCTTAGGCTGGCGTAGGACGCCTGGGCATGCGGAGGTGCTGGGCTCACATGGGGCCCAGCGGCCGAGGCGGCGGTGTGGCCCTCTGGTGGCGGTGCTTCGGCGCTCTGGGAGACCGCAGGCGGTGCGGCGACTGCGGGTGGCATCTTTCTTAGGTTGTGCCATATGGTACGGTCCGGCTAGATCTGGCCGATCTAGTGTCGGTGGCCTGTAGTGCGATGGAGGCTGCATGCGGTCCTGGGCTCGTGGGTGACCCGCTCTGCAGTGGCCAGCGGCTGGTGGTGCCAATGGCGTGTCGGTGGCGGTGGTAGATGTGTGCTGGGAGGTTGAGGGCGCGGATTGCGCCTGGTTCTGCTGTGTTCGGCCTGGCCGGTTCTCACAGCGGTGCGGGCGGCGGAAGGCAAGGGCTGCGGGCAGCAACCTCTATCGTGGCCACTTCGGCTGGTGGAGGGGGCGGTGCAGCGCGAGTGGTGTGAATTCTCGCCGGTGGTGGGAGCCGTAGTGCTTGTGGGCAGAGCCCGTGGCTCGGATGCTGGCGAGTTATCATGGTCGTGAGGGCGGCGTGATGGCTGGCAATCGGCGGCCGGTGGTGGGGGTATGGCAGTGCCCGTAGCATGTTTCAGATTTGGATCGTGCAGGCTGGGATGAAAACCCTGTCCCCATTGGGCAGGGCGTCAGTGACGGCGCCCATCGCCCCCTTCTTGAAGGCACCGTCGCAGTTGGTC
>NW_025251754.1:0-2085 GCF_018294505.1 Triticum aestivum | reverse complement strand
CACGAGGAGGCGGAGAGATCAAGGCGGGGTACGTCACGAGGTGCCCGTGATGCAAGCCATGACGACTGGGGGCGCTAGGCGGGTGCCAGCCCGCGCAGTGTCCTCCCTTCCTCTTTGGTGCAAAGGGGGCAAGCGCAGCCGCGGAGTACCGAGGCATCAGGCAAAGGTTGCCATTTCGGTGCAACGAGACCAAGACCAGGAGGACTACGAGACGGAGGTCACCGTGGAGCCCAAGACGACGTCATCACCAGAGCTTTGCGCAGGCAAAGACTACTTTTGTCAGCATAGTTGATACTAGCTGTCCCCCTTCAAATTAGCCCGCCATTGTTGGCTCCCTTCCTGCTCGATATTTGGGAAGAGGACCAGGGCCTCTATAAATAGGACCAGCCACCCACCGAGCAAAGGGGGGTTTTTTGGGAAGAAAAGAGAGGGATCGAAGGATAGAGAAGATCAGGTAGAGAGAGAGAGAAGGGTGACTGAGCTCCTCCCAGCAGTTCATCGCCCCAGCCAAGAACAGACCCTCGCGAGGCTGTTCTTCCTTGGTTTGTTCATCATCATCAGCCCAAGAGGCAATCCACCACACGACACACTGGAGTACGGTGTTACACCACAACGGTGGCCCGAACCAGTATAAACCCTGCGTCTCTTGTGTTGTTATTTCCTTAGTTTAGATCCTAGCAAGGCGGAGGAGTGCTGAAAGTGCGTTATATTGACTAGAGGGGGGTGAATAGGCGATTTTTATGAAAGTCTTCAAAACGTGGGAGTTATGAAGACAAACATCAAAGATTTTGCCTGTTACTATGCAGCGGAAGTTAGATTACACTAGGCAAGCCATGGTCAAGTATTCAATAGAGTGAAACCACAAAGACAAACAGCTGTAGTGTAATAAGGATCAGGTAGGAAGAAGTTATGAAGTTATGAAGCCAAACAGATCATACATTCACGTTGTGAAGACAAAAGATAGAGCAAGCATGCAATGGCTTCACAATCAGTAACAGTAAGAAAAAGGAAGTGAAGATGAAACCTGTGACTCATTGAAGATAATGATGTGTTGGACCAGTTCCAGTTGCTGTGACAACTGTACGTCTGGTTGGAGCGGCTAGGTATTTAAACCTTAGGACAGACAGTCCCGGACACCCAGTTCTGAACACGCAGCTCAGGACACCAAGTCCTCACCGTATTCTCCTTGAGCTAAGGTCACATAGTCCTCGCCCAATCACTCTGGTAAGTCTTCAAGGTAGACTCCCAAACCTTCACAGACTTCGTTCACTGGCAATCCACAATGTCTCTTGGATGCTCTGAACGCGACGCCTAACCGTCTGGAGGATTCACAGTCCTCAAGTGTAATAAGTCTTCAGATCACACAGACAAGAAGACTTAAGTGATGCCCAATGTTCTCTGGCTCGGGGTTGTTAGGGCTTTTCTCCTCGCTAGGAATTTTCTCTCAAAGGCTTCGAGGTGGGTTGCTCTCAAACGACAAAAGCCGTGCACTGAAATCTGAGCAGCCAACCGTTTATGGTTGTAGGGGGTGGGCTATTTATAGCCACTTGGCAACCCGACCTGATTTGTCCGAAATGACCCTGGGTCACTAAGGAACTGACACGTGTCTCAACGGTCAGATTTCAAACTCTCATGGCAACTTTACTTGGGCTACAAGAAAAGCTGACTTGTCCGGCTCTGGACAAGATTCACTCTCATTGTCTTCACTCGAAGACATAGGTTTTTGGTTTAGGCATCACTTCAGTCATTCTGACTGGTTCTCCTGGACCCCACTTAACAGTACGGTGGTTCCTATGACTCAACACAAAAGAAAAAGAACTACGAAAGATCTAAGTCTTCGAGCTCCATAGGCTTCATAACGTGTCTTCTTTTGTCATAGTCTTCAATGTGAATATCTTCATATACCACCTTTGGCTTCAATGTCTTCATACATTTTTAGGGGTCATCTCTGGTAGTAAAACCGAATCAATGAGGGACTTCTACCTGTGTTATCCTGCAATTCTCACAAACACATTAGTCCCTCAACTAGGTTTGTCGTCAATACTCCAAAACCAACTAGGGGTGGCACTAGATGCACTTACAAGT
>NW_025251753.1:0-2086 GCF_018294505.1 Triticum aestivum | reverse complement strand
CCTTGTGGTCATGTGGTTACCTTTCCTGTCTAATGTCCAAATACCATAACTCTCCAGTTAGTTGATACCGGAAAGCTACAATATGTGGACACTGGACATAAGGGCCGAGAATGTTTATCAGTCAGCCCCGCTAACTGTACAGATGTCAAATCACCAGATGGCACAAGGCATTTTCTATCAACAAGATCTTAGTACCACTTGGTCTGAGAGATATAAGGAAAATGCTATACAAAAACATGATCCTGTACAGTTCAAACAGGGAGGCCTTCAAACCTGGTAAGCAAAGATGAATTAATTAGAGTCTAAAGAAATGAGCAAAACATGCACTCGAACACTGTACAGTTCAAAGAGCACAGATGAATAACAAGTATGGTTACATTTGAAGTGTCAACTGACCAATGGGCAGCACTGATACAACGTTGCAACCAACCAAAGTTATAAATAAAAAAAGATACTGATTAAATCAATACGAGAAAACATGGGTTCCCACTGATGGATGTTGTGACTTGTCAAATCCAGAACTATTGCAAGTATGTGTGAGGCTAGCTATTCCTTAACTAGGACATCAATTGATAATCTACCAGAATCGAGAGGAGAAACACCCAAGAAGACCCAAACCCTTTTGTATCTTGCTTAGTAGGAGTCCAAGTAAGTGATAATTACAAATGCAAGAAGGCAACCCGCAAAGCCCACATTTAAGTATACCTAAAGCTAACTTTATGCTAATTTCAAATGGGGAATTGCACTAAGTTGACTTTAAGTATAGTTATATATCCGTTCAAAAAAACGGTGTAGCTATATGCAGGCTTGGCGGGTTGGCCGATTGCATCCTTGACGAACAAAGTAAATATAGATCCCGTAGGAGGACGAACAAATCAGTGAATCACATAACTGTTTACAGATACCCCGAGTCCAAGACAATGACTAATGGTAATTTAACTAAGAAGCAACAATGTGTGCAGACAACAAAATCAAGATTAATGTTCGAACTAAAGGGCATAATCAAAACAATACCTCATCTGAATCACTGGAATTTCACAACTTCTGTCAGTGCAATTGTGACCACCGCTCGTCTCAACTGACATCTATCCGACTATCCCTTGTTTTGTTTTATGTTCCTCCAAAAGTCTGTGCACATGAATTCTAAGCACCAACTCTCTGACATCTTGCAGTTTGATGCTTCCATGTGGCCAAAAAACGTTTGGAGCATACACATGCCTAGAGGAGTTCACTTGTTATTGCAAAGATCTCCGCACGTGCAAGCTATCAAGAAGCCTATTGTAAGCCACAATGTTAGGTATAAACCCTAAATCAAGCATTTCATCCAACACAGCCTCGCCTTCCTTCACCCTTCCTTGCCTACCAAACCCCTGCACCAACATGCTATAAGTCACACCATCAGCCTGAAAACCCTCCTCCTTAGCCAGAATCCTCAGCTTGTTTGCATCAGAAGTCCGCCAGCTTCACAAAGTGCCTCGAAGATACAGTTACAAGATATGGTATCTGGTACAATCCCCTCCCCAACCATCCTTCCCATCAATCGGCACACATCATCCAGCTTCCCCGCCTTCATCAAGCAATCCAGAACTGTTATGCCAGCAGGGACACTTAAGCAGCATACCCCGTTCCTCTCCAATACCATCTCCACTATTTCCACTGCTTTGTCCACCCTTCCAACATGGCATAGGGATTCAACCAGATCCAAGCAATCAAACCCTTCCGGCACCACCGCATCCACCAAAAACTCTGCAAACACCTCTGATGCCTTCAAAGCGTCGCCTCCACCGCACAACCCACCTATCAAAATCTCCATGGAAGCAACCGACAGCCCGGCTCCAAGCTGCAGCATCTCGTGAGCAACCTTAAGGCCTTCCTTGTACCTTCCTTCTCTGAAGAACCCGCGCATAAGAGTATTGAAGCTCACACCAGTCGGCGCACAGCTCCGGCGCTGCATCTCCTCGAACCACCGCATGGCGGCATCGACGCCTTCGACACGGCAGGAGCTGTTGATGAGTATGTTGAAGGTGTAGGCATCAGGGGAGAGGCGGTGGACGTTGGTCATCTCGCCGTAGAAGCGGATGGCGTC
>NW_025251752.1:0-2086 GCF_018294505.1 Triticum aestivum | reverse complement strand
GATCGTACACATTTGCGTGCATGATTAGTGTACGATTGAATCGGGGGCGTCACAAGTTGGTATCAGAGCCGACTGCCTGTAGGAATCCCCCTTCCACACTCCTTGGCCGAAGTCGAGTCTAGACATTGCAAAAACTTTTACTAACTTGGCTGTGTGCCTTACGGGCCCACGTCGCCATCGGGTGGTATTAGGATCTTTTATTCCTCATCTATACTCTGGGACTCTGATCTCTCTACTATTCGGGTTAAATGAATTTGCTAACTCTAAGATTAGGATCTCGTGATCGCATCCACCCGAAGAGCCCCTCACTTCATATGATCGTCTGCTAAACAGAAGATTCCGAAGATACTCTCTGATGTTCACTCGAGACTTTGTGCCCATCACTTTTGCTATTCCTGACCACCGATAAATCCGTATGGATAACTACTTACACTTGCCATTCATACGATCATCCCCCATTGATCTTGTTATTACAAGATACCCCGAAGTTTTCTTTATTGTTCCGAGAGTACTTTGTGCCTACTGCCTAGCAGTTCTTTGCCACATGAATACCCCTTCAAATAAATCCTCGCACTTATCGAGTATCCGCTCATCCCCCAGCTGTTCATGTATTACACAAAAGTCTTCGAAATACCACCCGATATTCCGAAAATCCTCAGCAACCTATTGCTCTGGAATTTCTTGTTTGCTTTCATTATGATTAATCCCATAAGTATATAAATCTTATTGACATTCCTTGTCATTATCATTTTGAGTCTGTTGACTCAATATGTTTGCGAATACACGCAATCGTCATTGATCCTTATAAAATTACCTTTCCGACTGAGCTGCCATTCTTTTAACTGGAATTGGTTCTCGACCAATCCAATTGTCTTTGATTGTACCCTACGGCTATTCAACTTATCCACCCCTAATCAGAGCATTGCTTCTGATCCCTTGATTTGGAAATCATAATTTCTTTGCATTTGACAATTGAGTTAGTCAGTTGTTTCTATAATCTGCTTCCTCTAGTTGAGTACCGATGCTCACGTCAGATCCCTTGTGGACTACCAGATCCTTTGTTGGATTTTATCTGACAACGCCCTTCATATTCAATAAACTTGTGAGCCTTTTCTCGGATACATAGTGGCTTTGGTAAATTGTATCGTCTGCTTTCTCAACCATGCTCTGCCTTCGAGCTTGAGTTAATTACTTCTAAAAGATTCTGGTATAGGATTCTAAGATGCCCCGATGGGTTGAACCTATGCCTTCCTTAATATGTGTGAACTCGAAAGTTTTCACGAGTCGTACTCTTTTGGTATTTTGCCAGATAAAATTTCAAGAATATAACTTCATCGAAAGCGAGAAGTGAATGAAAGGGTATGCATTGGAGAAGTGGGAGTCGACCTTGAACTTTGTGTTCATGCCCATGGACGCGATGTATATCCTATCATGGAAGCTTCTTGTAACAATAACTATTTCCTTGATAACTAACATATGGTATCTGTGAATTGACCCCTTGCAACCGTGGTTCCGACCATGATTGTTCTTCTTTGATCTCATTTCTTGGACAATTTAAAACAATTGTCTCCTATGGATCAATACGCCAGTCCAACCTTTACTTTGATCTTGTGTCGAGTATTACCCCCTGGTATCTCGAGATTATCATGGAACTGCATAACTTCTTATGAGTTCTTCATCAAGTGCTACCTTCCAACTAATTCCAATTTTTCACGGGCTCTGAGTTATTATACACTCAAAGACACCGATAACTGAACCGAGTCCGCACTACGGTTCAACAACTCTTCAGTAAGCTTCTATAAATACGAGTTTGTACCCGATCACGCCATTCCTAGCCTGTTTGGCTATATCATTGTCGTGATGATTTTAACTGTGCTACACGGTCCTTCTTCTCGGAGCACAATTTTCGACGATGAACTAACCTTACGTCGGTCCTCATCGTCATATCATTTCGCCTTGAACAACAAGCTTGGTTTCGAGTTTGTGTCGTACCCTTGGTTCCAATAACCTTTCACTTCATCATTACTTTGACTTGATGTCGTCGCCGATCGATTACATCTTCATGAACTCTCGCGACAAAGGTGTC
>NW_025251751.1:0-2086 GCF_018294505.1 Triticum aestivum | reverse complement strand
TAGCACTCTTCAAATAAATATGATAGAAGTTCTCGTGAGCGCTAAAGTTTCTGTTTTTTACAGCAAGTTCAACAAGACTTTCCCCAAGTCCTGCCAACGGTTCTACTTGGCACAAACACTAATTTAACACAAAAAACACAACCTAAACAGAGGCTAAATAATTTATTTATTACTAAGAAGGAGCAAAAAGCAAGGAATAAAAATAAAATTGGGTTGCCTCGCAACAAGCGCTATCGTTTAACGCCCCTAGCTAGGCATAAAAGCGAGGATAGATCTAGGTATTGCCATTCTTGGTTTTAGGGAGAAAGAGAGCAAACTTGTTATCTATGGAATTAATCTTTCTATTTTGACAAAGTACATGTCCATTAATGGTAGAAGAAAGATTAAGAATGTGAAATTGGCATCTAGGCTAGCTTTTATCTCTTTAATAGATTCGTTTTGGTAAGAAAGCAAGAGAGATGTGATTTCACCTTTCTCATTAATGGGGTGCCCAAATATAGTTTTCATCCTCTCATAGGTATCTATGGGGTCCCCTTCAAGGAAACCCCCTTCGAAAATAGAATCTAAAACTTGTTTGAACGAAGCGGGTGGCCCAACATAAAAGCTTTTAAGTAAACCTAAATTTGATATTGGGGTACATAGCTAGCCCGGATCCTTAACAGCCTATCCCAAACATCTTTCAAAGATTCATCAAGTAAGTAACGAAAAATTCCAGAATCATCTTCATCAAAATTACAAAGGTTCTCATTGATAACTCCGGCAAGTTTTGCTATAGCATTCCGATTTATGAGTTTAGATAAGATAGCAAGATTGTCTAAAGCACTAGAACATGGGAGAGAACCCCCAACTCTTTTTGGTTCTGACATGGAAAATAGGGCAAATAAAACAGCAAGGGTGAAGTGCGGGAGAGGAAAACGAGAGGCAAATGGCAAATAATCTAATGCGAGAGATAGGGATTGTGATGGGTACTTGGTATGTTGACGTTTGCGTAGACTCCCCGGCAACGGCGCCAGAAATCCTTCTTGCTACCTCTTGAGCTTGCGTTGGTTTTCCCCGAAGAGGAAGGGATGATGCAGCAAAGTAGCGTAACTATTTCCCTCAGTTTTTGAGAACCAAGGTATCAATCCAGTAGGAGGCCACGCTCAAGTCCCTCGTACCTCCACAAAACGTTAGCTACTCACAACCAACGCGATTAGGGGTTGTCAATCCCTTCACAGTCGCTTGCTGCAGCTCCACCTCATACCTTTACCTTACCCATAAGCTTAAATAGTCTTGATCGCGAGGGTGCGAGATTGCTGAGTCCCCGTGGTTCACAGATACTTCCAAACCAGCTTGCAGGTGCCGATGAGTCCGTGCAGATGACGCAACCAAGCTCAGGAGGAGCTCGATGAAGATCTTGTCCTTTGTGTTGTTTCGTTCTAGTTGATCAGTAGTGGAGCCCTGTTGGGGTCGATCGGGGACCTTGTCGCTTTTGGGGTTTTTCTTTTATTTTGGTTCCGTAGTAGGACATTGATTGTATCTGGTTGATGTAATGCTTTATTCATGTAATTGTGTGAAGTGGCGATTGTAATCCAACTATGTATCTTTTTCCCTTATGTATTACATGGGTTGTGTGAAGATTACCTCACTTGCGACATTGCTTTCAATGCGGTTATGCCTCTAAGTCGTACTTCGACACGTGGGAGATATAGCCGCATCGAGGGCGTTACAAGTTGGTAATCAGAGCCTTCCCCGACCTTAGGAGCCCCCATTGCTTGATCGAATTAGCGGACGTTGTTGAGTCTAGAAATATGTTTTGAGTCTTTTAGGAATTATATATCGGAGAGTTTAGGAATTTTTTTTACTCCCCAGTCCCTTCATCGCTCTGGTAAGGCATCCTGACGTAGAGTTTTGACTCTTCTCTTCTCAAATTTCACTAAAATATATTTTTAGGATCACGCGGGTATCTTGGAATCGTTCCGATGGTTTTGTGACGAGAACATTGTTCTTGGTGCCTCCTGACCTTTAGGGGTTGTGGCAGTGTCCCGGGGAGTTGAGCTCCGAGGTGTTGTCGTCACAATTTTATCGTTGCAGTTCTGGAATACCT
>NW_025251750.1:0-2086 GCF_018294505.1 Triticum aestivum | reverse complement strand
TGGCTATGAAGTGGGTGGTGGGTGGGCGGCGAATTCCTTCGTCGCCCGCTTCCCACTCGAGTCGGACATAGTTCGGCCCAGAGCCACCTGACAAAGAGAGAGACTTTAATGAATTCAGCATGTATCCAAAGGGCGAATGCTGAAAGATGTCCGCAGCAGTAAACTCCATTACCGGTGCCCAACCTGGCTCGGCTGGCTCGAGGGTGTGCGGACCGGAACCAACAACCGGATACGAGTCCGGGTGCCCGGGGTTACAGGCCTCCACAGAGGTGAGAACTGTGTTCGGCTCCACCGCCGATGAGTATGGGGCCTGCGGGACGGGGTCCACCCCTCCGTCCTCAGGCAACGCAACCTGTTCCGGATTTAGATCCCGAGCATTGTTCGACAGCAGGTCTAGGTCGTGCTCGTCATGACTGTTCGGTGCTTCTGGCACAGGCCCGAATCCGTCGAAGATCAATTCTCCGCGAATATTCACTGTGTAGTTCAAGTTTCCGAACCTGACCTGGCTGCCAGGGGCGTAGCTGTCGATCTGCTCCAGATGATCGAACGAATTGGCCCGCAGTGCGAAGCCTCCGAACACAAAGATCTATCCGGGGAGGAAAGTCCCACCGTGGACCGTGTCGTTGATGATGATTGAAGGAGCCATCGAGCCCCACAGCGACGACACAGAGGAACTCACAATGAAAGCACCAATGTTGGTGTCAAAACCGGTGGATCTCGGGTAGGGGGTCCCGATCTGTGCGTCAAGGCTGATGGTAACAGGAAGCAAGGGACACAGATGTTTACCCAGGTTCGGGCCCTCTCGATGGAGGTAAAACCCTACTTCCTGCTTGATTAATATTGAAGATATGGGTAGTACAAGAGTAGATCTACCACGAGATCGTAGAGGCTAAACCCTAAGAGCTAGCCTATGATGGTATGATTGTAAATGTGATCGGTCTTCTAAGGACCATCCTCTCCGGTTTATATAGACACTGGAGAGGGCTAGGGTTTACATGGAGTCTATTACAAGGAAGGAAACACAATATCCGGATCGCTAAGCTTGCCTTCCACGCCATGGAGAGTCCCATTTGGACACGGGCCGAAGTCTTGAGTCTTGTATCTTCACGCTTCAATAGTCCGAACGATGTATACAGTCCGGCTATCCGGATACCCCCTTATCCAGGACTCCCTCAGTCGGAGAAGCCTCCCCCAAGCTTGTGGGAGACTCTCTTCTTTGATTTGCACAAAATTATATATTTCCCACAAGGCAGCTTGTTTCTTATGAGCAGGGAAATATTTAGCAGAGAAGTAATAAATCATATCCTGGGGACTACGCACACAACCAGGAGAAAGAGAATTATACCAAGTCTTAGCATCACCCTTTAAGGAGAACAGAAATATCTTAAGGATATAAAAATAGCGAGATTTATCATCATGAGTAAACAGGGTAGCTATATCATTCAACTTTGTAAGATGTGCCACAACAGTTTCAGATTCAAGGCCATAAAAAGGATCAGATTCAACTAAAGTAATAATCTCAGGATCAACAGAGAATCCATCATCCTTATCAGTAACACAGATAGGTGAAGTAGCAAAAGCAGGGTCAGGTTTCATTCTAGCATTAAGAGACCATTGCTTCCATTTAGCTAATAATTTCTTAAGATGATATCTATCATTGCAAGAAAAGATAGCTCTAGCAGCTTCTTCATTCATAACATAACCCTCAGGAACAACATGCAATTCATAATCATTGGGAGAATTTTCATCATCACTATCATCAATAATAGCATCTTCAATAATTTCATTCCCCCTAACTCTAACAAGTTGTTCATCAAGAAATTCACCTAATGGCAAAGTAGTATCATGCACAGAAGTAGTTTCATCATAAGTATCATGCATAGCAGAAGTGGCATCATTAATAACATGCGACATATCAGAGTTCATAGCAGTAGCAGGTTTAGGTGTTGCAAGCTTACTAATAACGGAAGGAGAATCTAGCACAGAGCTAGATGGTAGTTCCTTACCTCCCCTCATAGTTGAGGGCAAAATATTGGTTCTGTCATCTTTCAAGTTCTTCATCATGATCAACAGATATAAATCCCAA
>NW_025251749.1:0-2086 GCF_018294505.1 Triticum aestivum | reverse complement strand
TGGGGTGCGTTTACGTGTCGGTCATCAACACTCACGGTTTTTGTCGATTCTGACCCGTTTCGTGGACTATTACTCAACGTTTTTTGGTCCCAAAACGATTTCCATGGTTGTCGAACCCCAAGGTATGCTTACGTGTTGGTCGTCAAAACTCGCAGTTTGGTCGATTCTGGCCCGTTTCTTGGACTATTACTCAGTTTTGGGATCCCGGACGGATTTCCACGATTGACGAATCCCGGATGCGTTTTCGTTTCGGTCATTAACACTCGCAGTTTTTGTCAATTCTGGCCCGTTTCGTGGACTATTACTCATTGTTTTGGTGTCCCAAAACGATTTCAATAGTTGTTGAACCCTGAGGTGCTCTTACGTGTCGGTCATCAACACTCATAGTTTTGGCCGATTCTGGCCCGTTTCGTGGACTATTAATCACTCCTTTGGGGTACCGGAGTGATTTCCATGATTAACTAACCCCGGGGTGCGCTTACATGTCGGTCATCAACACTCGCGATTTTTGTCGATTCTGACCCGTTTCATGGACTATTACTCGCCGTTTTGGGGTTCCCGAATCGATTTCCATTGTTGTTGAACCCCAAGGTGCTCATACGTGTCGATCATCAACACTCATAGTTTCGGCCGATTCTGGCCCGTTTCGTGGACTATTACTCACTGTTTTGGCGTCCCGGAGTGATTTCCAACATTAACGAACCCCGGGGTGTGTTTACGTGTCGATCATCAACACTCGCGGTTTTGGTTGATTCTGACCCGTTTCGTGGACTATTACTCATTGTTTTGGGGTCCCAAAACGATTTCCATAGTTGTTGAACCCTGAGGTGCTCTTACGTGTCGGTCATCAACACTCATAGTTTTGGCCGATTCTGGCCGTTTCGTGGACTATTAATCACTCCACTGGGGTCCCGGAGTGATTTCCACGATTAACTAACCCCGGGATGCGCTTACATGTCGGTCATCAACACTCACAATTTTGGCTTATTCTGGCCTGGTTCATGGACTATTAATCACTGTTTTGGCGTCCCGATGTGATTTCCACCATTAATGAACCCCGGGGCGTGTTTAAGTTTCGGTCATCAACACTCGCGGTTTTGGTTGATTCTGACCCGTTTAGTGGACTATTACTCAACGTTTTGTGGTCCCAAAGCGATTTCCATGGTTGTCGAACCCCAAGGTATGCTTACGTGTTGGTCGTCAAGACTCGCAGTTTGGTCGATTCTGGCCCGTTTCTTGGACTATTACTCAGTTTTGGGATCCCAGACGGATTTCCACGATTGACGAACCCCGGATGCGTTTTTGTTTCGGTCATCAACACTCGCGGTTTTTGTCAATTCTGGCCCGTTTCGTGGACTATTACTCATTGTTTTGGGGTCCCAAAACGATTTCCATAGTTGTTGAACCCTAAGGTGCTCTTACGTGTCGGTCATCAACACTCATAGTTTTGGCCGATTCTGGCCCGTTTCGTGGACTATAAATCACTCCTTTCGGGTCCCGGAGTGATTTCCACGATTAACTAACCCCGGGATGCGCTTACATGTCGGTCATCAACGCTCACGGTTTTTGCCGATTCTGGCTTGGTTCGTGGACTATTAATCACTGTTTTGGCGTCCCGGTGTGATTTCCACCATTAACGAACCCCGGGGCGTGTTTACGTGTCGGTCATCAATACTCGCGGTTTTGGTCGATTCTGACCCGTTTCCTGGACTATTACTCAACGTTTTGTGGTCCCAAAGCGATTTCCATGGTTGTCGAACCCCAACGTATGCTTACGTGTTGGTCGTCAAGACTCGCGAGTTTGGTCGATTCTGGCCCGTTCCTTGGACTATTACTCAGTTTTGGGATCCCGGACGGATTTCCACGATTGACGAACCCCGAATGCGTTTTTGTTTCGGTCATCAACACTCGCGGTTTTTGTCAATTCTGGCCCGTTTTATGGACTATTACTCATTGTTTTGGGGTCCCAAAACGATTTGCATAGTTGTTGACCCCTGAGGTGCTCTTACGTGTCGGTCATCAACACTCATAGTTTTGGCCGATTCTAGCCCGTTTCATGGACTATTAATCACTACTTTGGGGTCCC